>NC_092173.1:12513386-12765886 GCF_045791955.1 Oncorhynchus clarkii lewisi | reverse complement strand
TATTATGAATCTATCATTTATGGTATTAACACTGGGCAACATGGACCTGGGAGACACTGGGATATTTGTAAAAAAATACATTTTTAAAATACACCTGGTAAGTTTTCTCTCTGCCTCATTTGTAGAATTGCAGGAAATTAGCTTGAAAACTGCAATTCCAAGAGGCGAACCTTTAAAATGTTCCTTCCCAGGGCCCGAAACTTGGTTAGTCCGGCCATGCACGGCCGAATTCATTGTAAAACTCCTATTTTCTTTATCTCACTTGAGTTGTGTTCTGATTATGAGGGGGTCCCCGATTAATTTGCTATTACAATAGGTGTCCCCAGTCCCAAAAGTTTGAGAACCCCTGCCCTAATAAACACTACCCTAGCCTCAGAGACCGCTCGTAGCAGAAATATTTAGCCATGGGCTAACCTCTGCACATCGTCAATGGTCTGTGATCCTAAGTCAGTAAGTAAGTAGCCTAAACTAAACCAGGGTGGTCTGGCAGGACTGGAGCCCTGGTAGCCATTCTGGCCAATAAGCTAGTCCGTGACAGCCACTGAGGTAATGTCGAGTATATGAAAATATCAGTTTAACAGATAGCTGGACGTGTCTATCTTGGACATGACTACAGACATGATTAGAATTAGACAAAATAACAGTTGCCTGTTATACTGAACAAAAATATAAACGCAACATGGAAAAATGTCATTGATTTTACTGAAATAAATAAATTAGGTCTTAATCTATGGATTTCACATGACTTGGGAATACAGCTAAGCATCTGTTGGCCATAGATAGCTTTTTTTTTTTTTTTTAAATGGGCCTCACAATGGGCCTCAGGATCTTGTCACGGTATTTCTGTGCATTCAAATTGCCATCGATAAAATGCAATTGTGTTCATTGTCCATAGCTTATGCCTGCCCATACCATAACCCCCCCACCACCATGGGGCACTCTGTTCACAAAGTTGACATCGGCTAACTGCTCGTCCACACAACAACATACACGTGGTCTGCGGTTGTGAGGCTAGCTGGACGTACTGACAAATTCTATAAAACGACGTTGGAGGCAGCTTCTGGTAAAGAAATTAACATTAAATTCTCTGGCAACAGCTCTGGTGGATATTCCTGGAGTCATCATGCCAATTGCACACTCCCTCAAAAATTGAGACATCTGTTGCATTGTGTTGTGTGACAAAACTGCCCATTTTCGAGTGGCCATTCATGGTCCCCAGCACAAGGTGCACCTGTGTAATTATCATACTGTTTAATCAGATTCCTGATATGCCACACCAGTCAGGGTGTTTTTGATGATTATGGAACATTTCTGAGATCTTTTATTCAGCTCATGAAACATAGGACCAACACTTCACATGTTGCGATTATATTTTTGTTCAGTGTAATAATAACTGGCCGACCACACTCTCTACCCCCCCCCCCCCCCCCATCTCTGTTTACCTACATTGAAGTATCATTAAAAAGGCTTCTTTAACATTTATTATGATTTTGATTTTAATTTCTTATAAGATTCCAAGAACCGTAACAAGACACAGAAATGAGCAGGTGAGAATAATTAGCAGCAGACTGCTTTACTTCATATTACAAGCTCACTAAAGTTTACAGTTTTTCTAAATTCCAAGAAAACTGTGGTAAAATGTATTGATAACAGAACAGCAGCTAACAAATACCCATCTGGAATAATTTTAAAGAATCATTAATGAACTATTGTTTGTTTGTTTTTGTTTTTGTTTTTGTTCGTGTTTGTGCGTGCGTGCGTGTGTGTGTGTGTGTGTGTGTGTGCGCGTGTGCACTGCAGGCATTGACATCCTTTCCAAGCCAGGCACATTTACTCCTCTATGCTGGGGTCCCCTTCTCTCTCCATCTCCCTGTCTTACCTCGACCTAACAAGTTGCTTTCTGTTTATACACTCAGCACCTCTCTCCTTTTTCACAATGTTTTCCTCTGCTGGATAAAATGAGATGGGATGGTATGGAGAAGCCCCACACGTACACATCAATCAATATCCTTATCCACTATACATGCATGCACACACACACACACACACACACCACACACACACTACACTGTCCATCTTCTCTAACTTGTTAAAGACTAGTCCTGCTGTGTGAGGTGGAGAGTCAACCCAACCGAACAGAGTACCATGGGATGTGGTTTGGACTGGAAAGACAGAGTTGGCCATGCTGAGTCTGTTGACTTGAGCTGGTTGAAGATCAGGTTCTTTAATTTTGTATTATATTGATTGGTGTGTAAAAGATTGGAATGCTCAATCCTGAATTCTACCTTATAAACAGTGTTTTTGGTTGCAGCGATTATAAGGGCATATGTTTCACTTCAAATAACAGCTGGCTGCAATGATTTAAATATTTCTAGACATAGATCTTTCAAGACTATTATCCAATGAGTTTTAGGGGTTTTCCTTTTATATTTTACAGGCCAGACCATATTTCTGGCTTTTACACAAAACAGAGGTTGTGGCTGTGGCTTGGATACCACACCACTCTCTATGCTTAATCATCCCCACTCTCTATGACAGATTTCTTTTTTTTTTTAAAGACAATTAACTGAAAGATGCAATATGGAAATACTCTGAAACCAAAACTCAACCCCAAGTAACCTCTTTTAAAACAACTAATTTGGTCATTAGCCCTGTAAACACTGTGCCTTATTTCTTAACAAATGGTCCACTATCCGCTAAATCAGGTGTTATAGTGTTGGGATGGGAAGAAAAGCCTGCACAATTGCATGGATGCAATTATAACCAAGAGGATGAAAGAGAGAGATGGATCAGGCAAGAACATTATGGGATAAGCAGAGGAAGAGAGAGAGACCATTCAGGAGGAAGGTTAGTACAAATGTGACAAATGAGTGAGAAGTAGCAGAAAGGTACCAGCTGTTTTCGGTTTTCCTCCAAGCAGAGTCCAAGAACACCCAGGAAGGATCCAAACGCCAACTGCAGAGATCAAATAGAACAGCCACTGTTAGAGAGATGCCAGCGGTTGGCTCTTATTGTAGAGAACTTTATGCACTATTAAAAACCATGTAAAGTCAAGAGATAAATAACAACTCCGTTCACTGATGTTATTGTTATGCAAAGATTATCCCCTGGTGGACTACTACTACTACAGAATTGGAAGTGTCAATGAACTGTGCAGTTGAATCACTAATGTACCCACAAATCAGAATTGAGTTGCAGTGATCCAGCAGAAGAAATGCCAAGGTTTAAAACATGGACATAATAGAAAATGCACCTGTTAACAACATGGCTGTGGTGCCGTAGAACTCTCGGAAAGGAATGGGATGTGTGGGATAACGAGTAGCAGTAGTTCTGGTGTTTTGGGTTTTTCATCACTGGTTATTTGGACAAATGGCAATTTCGCAGTTGTTAGCATATTTTGAATTTCCGAAGGGAAGGGGACATTCATAACTTGCAAAGAGAGAAGGTGGAGCACCTCGTTCTAGCATCTCTTAATCCAATCTCTTAACACATATGGACCCACAACTTAATCGAGCAGCTGACCAATTACACAAAACTTTAGTTCTGGGTTAAACGAGATTGTACACTTGGAAATGATCTGTCTTTAAATGTATATAAAATCTACTGGAAATATTTACTGGCTGTGATGCAAATAACAGCTGAAATATACAGTATGTTGTTTGTCTGTCATGTGCTATAAGATCAGGGTTTGTTCTCACAACATTTATGAGACTTTAATTGTCATAATTTGGAAGACATCTTGTTTTGCGGACAACGACTCACAAACCACAGTTTCCCCATCTGTCAATAATTTCTGGAGACCTGCCTTCTTGGCATTGCAACTTCTTTATTTTCTTAAGGTCTGTGTTGTTTTTTTTATGACAAAAAGAGAGAACATTTGTGAAAATGTGTTTGTTGTTATTAATAGTTCATTTATGTGTATAGTGAGTAATTTTCAACAAAATGGATGAACATAAGTATGATGATGATGATAATGATGAAGATGTACTTACAATGACTCCAGAGGTGTATCCGGTGATGCTGAGGCTCTCTGTGCGAGTGGTGGTGTAGATCCCCAGAATGACCAGGACCAGGGACAGACAGAGCATGACCAGTACCAGCCATATCGCCATCCTGTTCCTCCTCTTCATCAGTTCTGAACCCACAGATGCATAATCAGTCACAATACCATTTCACTGTACAATGTATACCTAGTCCAGGTGAGTTAAAGAAGGGTTAACACTTGGGGTCCTAGGAGGATAACCAGAAGGGGCCCACTAAGATTTGTCCTCAGTATCCACATTGGCCCCACATGTGATTGCCATGTTGGGTTTTATGTGGGCTCATATTGGGCTTCATACCCACGTGTGGGGCCAACCTGGATCCTGAGGAAAAAAACCTTTTGGATCCCTGTTGGGTTTTACTCATGGGGCCTGAGGAAAAGCCGTTCACTAACCCATTTGGGCCCCACATGGAAATGTTGGATGGGACCATTTATGATAAAAACAAAATAAAAAGTGACTTTACTGAGAATCTAGCACAGAGAGGGAGCAGATATGGTCCAGTCCATGATTGACTATTTTCAAAATAATATAGATTATTAATATGATGGTAATAATAACATTAAAAATATATTAGGCCTAATTTATTGTGCTTACTGTCACACTGAAAAGGCAGTGTAGATAATACATGTTAAAAACTCTCAGACAGAGAATAACTCCACATCTGTAAAACAGCTCTACAGCTCTGCAAATGGATAATTAGCCAGTATAATAACCACAATAGGCTGAATTCTAATTTGCGATCAGTGCATGTAAAAATCTCCTAACGAGATCAATACTTGAGTTACACGTCAGTAAGTCTTCTTTCTATTGGCAGGTCTCAAATTACAACAATGTAAATCTTAAAAAATGAAAGGTAAAACCTGCAAATAGATGTCATATTTTCTTTATTTGATTAATGATTAGGCAAAGCTGCTTTGGGGATTATAGGCTAGGTCAAAATTCTGCACACATAATGTTTTTAAATAAGCATATAACTTACATAGTTTTCATGTACACAGACAAAAATAACTTGCATTTTCCTTCACCAAAACGAAATCCTTTCAACTAAGCTATTTAATTGTTGCTGTCATAATTTACAAAGCGTAATATGGTAAAAAAAAAAATAATAATAATAATCTAAATCGTCGGCCTAATTCAAGTACAGTAGTTTACACTAATTCGTAGTATAGCCTACCTGCTTGACTGAGAGCGGGCTTCTCCCGATCCGCTGCGTCCCGAATGGCTCCGGTTGTCATGCTCCCCAAACGGATGCTCCACGGAGTAGTATAATATCCACAATATCCCTGAGTGAGCCAATGCGCTACGTCTACTGTGCTGATATCAGAATACCTCCGCACGGTCTGTTGCGCATGGAGCTCTTCAAATGTTTTATAAGAGCACTGCGCGCACGGTTGGCCAACTTGTTACCAAATATGCACGCGTAAAATCCCGCTCCTAGTAGGCTACAGCTGCGATGATGCGCTGCTCACTTGTTACAAAAGGACTAGGCTAATAATGGGCGTTTTCTTCTTATGTCATTGAATCTTACTGTGAAATCTTTTATGGTTTATTCAATTGTCCGGTTAAAAAAACAACCGCTAATCTTATGAGAAATTGCATGGGCTATTTTTTACACTCCTACATTACTATACCTTGAGATGTTTAAACTAAAATTAAGATTAACCTGTGTTTTAGATTCAACATCATGTATCTATTAGTCGTGGATGTTTCTTTGTTTTTTGATATTTTAATTATGAATCTAGATGAATGAGATTGCATGGACAGAAACTAGATTTAGACATGAGTACCGCTGATTTCCCTTGTTTGGGAGAAACACTCATCATTTTCAGAGTAATACAACGCAATAATGTGGACCATTAAACATCATTATTAAATATGTTCAGCTAAGCTGCAGTTCATGTCAACATGCATACATTTTTTCTCCATGCATTTGTAATTTTGAATGGGAAAAACTCTAGGCCCAATTGGTACAGCCTACCTAGTAGGTCTCAGTCTCAGAGTTGTTGTTCCTGGCCATGCTGGGTCATGTAATGTATGTAATATCTTATGCAATACCTAGATGTGCACAATGTTACATTTTTCAGTACATCTAAAGGATGTAATTTTCACTTGATTAGGGTTGCAAAACTACCAGTAATTGACCATAGTTACCAGCATTTTCAGACACTTTGATAATTAACAGGTAATCCGTGGCAATCTATGGTAACTTTGGACTTTTATACTTGAATAACTAATATTTTCATATAAAGTATTAATTAATTTTGTATATATGTATATTAATGAACAAAGCATCTAATCAACAATGGCATTATTTTCTATTCACTCCAACTCTTCCAACTATAGACTTATTTCGCAAATACCACCAGTTCGTCACCAAAATATTTACAACAAAGACATTAATATAGCTAGTCAAATAAATAAGTGGTTAAAAATATAAAGGATATTTAAAGCTGAAACCTAAATATTAAACACCAATGGTATTCACTAAGTAGATTAGTTATATTTAGGATCATGTTTTACAGTTTTATCTTTCTATTATATATTTTTTGTATTATATTTTTTTATGGGCTATATATACAGTGGGGCAAACAAGTATTTAGTATACTTATTTTATACTTATTTTCCACCATAATTTGCAAATACATTCATTAAAAATCCTACAATGTGATTTTCTGGATTTTTTTTTCTAAATTTGTCTGTCATAGTTGAAGTGTACCTATGATGAAAATTACAGGCCTCTCTCGTCTTTTTAAGTGGGAGAACTTGCAGAATTGGTGGCTGACTAAATACTTTTTTTGCCCCACTGTATATTGTACCTGTGATAAAGCCAAACAGGGGGCGGAGATAATCATACACTGGATAATCTGAAGTACCCAAAAAGCCCACTAGATGTCATCTGACAACTTTCAAGGATTTTATGTAATTTACTCATAATTCTGGTGGTTGAACAGGAGCTGTGTATCGGCACCTCAAATGTTCAACTGCTTGAGTTCCTGTTCCTCTGAGAATATAAGCTCAAAAGTATTGTCAGAATGAATATATTTCCACAGCTGAATATCTGTAGACATAGGAGGGCTATCCATATCAACATGAAATTATATTTACAGACACTAGCATTTTTTTCCCCCTGGCTGAGTATATAGAGAAATATGCTGTCTCTTACTGGAGTCCCTTGTGAAACCTAACTAGCGAACCATCCATTGATCACATTTAAACATAAATTATCTGGGAAAGGACTGATCTCTAGAATATACAAACAACTTTTGGAAAGCTCATATTCTGAGCTAGCCATTAAAAAGTATATGGTCCACAGATCTAATTGAATCTGAACAACCCTTTAACTGGAACAGAATATGGATAAATATGACCTTAGCATCCAGTAATCCAAAACCTCCATTTATTATTTTTAGTTTGTTCACAGATTATATTTAACACCAATGAAATTATTCACAATGAAATTGGCACCGACTCCCAACTGTTCATAGTGTCTGCTAAATCAGGTAGACACATTCCTTCATATGATGTGGGCGTGCCCTGCAGTTAAATGCTTCTGGAAATTTTTTTTATTGTAGACCTCCACAAGTCTGGTTCATCCTTGGGAGCAATTTCCAAATGCCTTAAGGCACCACGTTCATCTGTAAAAACAATAGTAAGCAGGTATAAACACCATGGGACCACGCAGCCATCATACGGCTCAGGAAGGAGACGTGTTCTGTCTCCTAGAGATGAATGTACTTCGGTGCAAAAAGTGCAAATCAATCCCAGAACAACAGCAAAGGACCTAGTGAAGAAGCTGGAGGAAACAGGTACAAAAGTATCTATATCCACAGTAAAACGAGTCCTATGTCGACATAACCTGAAAGGCCGTTCAGCAAGGAAGAAGCCACTGCTCCAAAACCGCCATAAAAAAAGCCAGACTACGGTTTGCAACTGCACATGGGGACAAAGATCATACTTTTTGGAGAAATGTCCTCAGGTCTGATGAAATAAAAATATAACTGTTTTGGCCATAATGACCATCGTTATGTTTGGAGGAAAAAGGGGGAGGCCTGCAAGCCGAAGAACACCATCCCAACCGTGAAGCACGGGGGTGGCAGCATCATGTTGTGGGGGTGCTTTGCTGCAGGAGGGACTGGTGCACTTCTCAAAATAGATGGCATCATAAGGAATTTTAAATTATGTGGATATATTGAAGCAACATCTCAAGACATCAGTCAGGAAGTTAAAGCATGGTCGCAAATGGGTCTTCCAAATGGACAATGACCCCAAGCATACTTACAAGGTTGTGGCAAAATGGCTTAAAGACAAGAAAGTCAAGGTATTGTAGTGGCCATCACAAAGCCCTGACCTCAATCCTATAGAATATTTGTGGGCAGAAATGAAAAAGCGTGTGCGAGCAAGGAGACCTACAAACCTGACTAAGTTACACCAGCTATGTCAGGAGGAATGGGCCAACATTCACCCAACTTATTGTGGGAAGCTTGTGGAAGGCTACCCAAAGCGTTTGACACAAGTTAAACAATTTAAAGGCAATGCTACCAAACACTAATTGAGTGTATATAAACTTCTGACCCACTGGGAATATGATGAAAGAAATAAAAGCTGAAATAAATCATTTTCTCTACTATTATTCTGACATTTCACATTCTTAAAATAAAGTGGTGATCCTAACTGACCCAAGACAGGGTATTTCTATTAGGATTAAATGTCGGGAATTGTGAAAAACTGAGTTTAAATGTATTTGGCTAAGGTGTATGTAAACTTCTGACTTCAACGGTACTTAGCAATGATAGCTCCTTGAATCTCTCAATCAATCAGTGACGATTACTGACGCAAAATATATGTTGGCTCTTAGATGGCAATCCCATCACTCCCTAAGAGACTCTCTCCTAATTCAACAGTTGATACAGTTAATATTAGAAGTTATAACATTGAATTATTGATAGTGGGAATGAATGGTACTAGTCAAGGAACAATTGAGGCCTGGACAAATATACTAGACTCTGTAAAGAATAATTTCAGCTAAAGCCAAACACTTAGAAATAAGCAATCCATAAAACCTTCAGAAAGTATTCACACCCCTTGACTTTTTCCACATTTTGTTGTGTTACTGCCTGATTTTAAAATGTATTAATTGAGATTTTGTATCACTTGCCTACACACAATAGGCCATGATGTCAAAGTGGAATTATGTTTTTATAAATGTTTACAAATTAATTAAAAATGAAAAGCTGAAATGTCTTGAGTCAATAAGTATTCAACCCCTTTGTAATGGCAAGCCTAAATAAGTTCTGGAGTAAAAACTCACTCTTTGTGCAATAATAGTGTTTAACATTATTTTTTAATGACTCCTCTCTGTACCCCAAACATACAATGAATTATCTGTAAGGTCCCGCAGTCGAGCAGTGAATTTCAAACATAGATTCAACCACAAAGACCGGGAAGTTTTCCCAATGCCTTGCAAAGAAGGGCACCTATTGGTAGATGGGTATAAAAAAGCAGACAATGAATATCCCTTTGAGCATGGTGAAGTTATTACACTTTGGATGGACAACCAGAACTTTCTAACTCAGTTGCCGGTGAGGAAGGAAACCGCTCAGGAATTTCACCATGAGGCCAATGGTGACTTTCAAACAGTTACATTGGCTGTGACAGGTGAAAACTGAGGATGGATCAATAACGTTGTAGTTACTCCACAATAATAACCGTCAGTGCCTTCAGAAAGTATTCAGACCCCTTGACGTTTTCCACATTTTGTTACGTTACAAACTTATCCTAAAATTGATTAAATACTTTTTTCCCTCATCAATCTACACACAATACCCCATAATGACAAAGCAAAAACAGGTTTTTAGAATCACATTTACATAAGTATTCAGACCCTTTACTCAATACTTTGTTGAAGCACCTTTGCCAGCCATTACAGCCTCGAGTCTTCCAAGCTATAAGCTTGGCACACCTGTATTTAGGGAGTTTCTCCCATTTTTTTCTGCAGATCCTCTCAAGTTCTGTCAGGTTGGATGGGGAGTGTTGCTGCATAGCTATTTTCAGGTCTCTTTAGAGATGTTCAATTGGGTTCAAGTCCGGGCTCTGGCTGGGCCACTCAAGGACATTCAGAGACTTTTCCCAAAGCCACTCCTGCATTGTCTTGGCTGTGTGCTTAGGGTCGTTGTCCTGTTGGAAGGTGAACCTTCGCCCCAGTCTGAGGTCCTGAGTGCTCTGGAGCAGGTTTTCATCAAGGATTTCTCTGTACTTTGCTCCATTCATCTTTCCCTCAAACCTGACTATCTCCCAGTCCCTGCCACTGAATAACATCCCTACAGCATGATGCTGCCACCACCATGCTTCACCGTAGGGATGGTGCTAGGTTTCCTCCAGAAATGATGCTTGGCATTCAGGCCAAAGAGTTCAATCTTGGTTTCTTCAGAGCAGAGAATCTTGTTTATCATGGTTTGAGAGTCTTTAGGTGCCTTTTGACCAGCTCAAAGTGGGCTGTTATGTTTCTTTTACTGAGGAGTAGCTTCCATCTGACCACTCTACCATAAAGGCCTGATTGGTGGAGTACTGCAGAGATGGTTGTCCTTCTGGAAAGTTCTCCCATCTCCACAGAGGAACTCTAGAGCTCTGTCAGAGTGACCATTGGGTTCTTGGTCACCTCCCTGACCAAGACCCTTTTCCCCTGATTGCTCAGTTTGGCCGGGTGGCCAGCTCTAGGAAGAGTCTTGGTGGTTCCAGACTTCTTCCATTTGAGAATGATATAGGCCACTGTGTTCTTGGGGACCTTCAATGCTGCAGAAATGTTTTGGTACCCTTCCCCAGATCTGTGCCTCGACACAATCCTGTCTTCAGACCTCTAAAGACAATTCCTTCAACCTCATGGCTTGTTTTTTGCTCTGACATGCATTGTCAACCGTGGGACCTTATACAGACAGGTGTGTGCCTTTCCAAATCATGTCTAATCAATTGAATTTACCACAGGTGGACTCCAGTCAAGTTGTAGAAATATCTCAAGGATGATCAATGGAAACAGGATGCACCTGAGTTCAATTTCGAGTCTCATAGCATAGGGGTATTGTGTGTAGATTGCTGAGGATTCGTATTTATTTAATCCATTTTAGAATGAGGCTGTAATGTATCAAAATGTGGAAAAAGTCAAGGGGTCTGAATACTTCCTGAAGGCACTGTAAATGAAAGAGTGAAAAGATTCCAAAACATGAATCCTGTTTGCAATAAGGTACTAAAGTAAAACAAACAAAACATTTGCAAACAATTAACTTTATGTCCTGAATAGACACATCACTGAGTCCCACTCTTCATATTTTCAAGCATAGTGGTGGCTGCATTACGTTATGGATATGCTTGTCATCGGCAAGGACTGAGGAGTTTATTTAGGATAAAAGAAATGGAAAAAAGCTAAGCACAGGCAAAATCCTAGAGGAAAACCTGGTTCAGTCTGCTTTCCAACAGACACTGGAAGACAAATTCACCTTTCAGCAGCAATACCCTAAAACACAAGGCCAAAAATACTCTGGAGTTGCTTACCAAGTCAACATTGAATGTTCCTGAATGGCCTAGTTACCATTTTGACTTTAATCGGTTTGAAAATGGCTATCTAGCAATGATCCACAACGAACTTGACAGAGCTTGAAGAATTTAAAAAATAATAATGTGCAAATATTGTACAATCCAGGTGTGCAAAGACTAACAGCTGTAATCACTGCCAAAGGTGATTTTAACATGTATTGACTCAGGGATGTGAAGACTTGTGTAAATTGCTACTTACGTAAATTTGCATATGCAAAAAATGTTTCCACTTTGTCATTATGGGGTATTGGAAGAAAATATTTAATCCATTTAGAATTTAGGCTATAACACACAACAATGTGGAATAAGTTAAGGGTATGAATAAAGGTTAATTAAAGGCACAAAATAAAAAATGAATACTTTCTGAATGGACTTTATATACCTATTTGTATCTTTTCTGACTTCTTTGCTTTCAGGCCCATGGAGAGTAGTGGCATGGGGAGGGTTTTCTCTGGTCTCCTGGAGGGGGAGGGTGGCTGGTCTGAGGGGTGATTGATGGGGAGGGGTGGGAAACATGGTTTCCGGAAGTGGGTAGTATTGGGGGGGGTTGGATGGTTGGCTGGATGGGGTTGGGGGAATGGGATGGGAAGTTGGGGATGGAGGCCTACTTCTTTTTTGTTTTCCTTTCCTGCTTAAATCAAATGTATTATTACTTAACTCTGTATGTATTGTTTACTAGAAGCGTTTTTTCTTATTTTGAGTGGCAGTCTACGGGTACAAAAAACTTAACCGCAAGGCCATGGATTATTCATTTGTAGAGATAAATGGCGATCTGGTCAATGTGGTTCTGGACATTGTTATGCTGAGATAAACTGGACATCGGGAGTGTGAAGAGTCCCTTAAAAAAGGGCCATTTCAGGGAATTTTTAAAATTCATATCCAAATATATTCCAAAAATTGTCAATCGTCTGACTTGGCTGCACATCTTGTTGCAGGAGGATCCATATGGCAATATGAGAGCAGCAGCTGCCTGTCTGCCAGGGTCTAGGACTTTCGCACTGAAATAATCACTGCTGGCCCTATGTGATCCCTATCGCATCTCTGTTGAGGATGCTGAATTAACTGTGTATATTCAGCAACTGCGTCGGAAAGCCAGGTGGAGGGCAGGAATTCCCATCCCTTATTGAAGTTTTGGACAGCTGCAGCCCTGGCATTTTCCTCTTCTGCACTACAGAACATATGAAAACATTCATCAGATCTTGCATGCTGACCGCATGTCTCAACAATCTAGCCCTGTCATTTGAAAGGGAACTCGGTGACTCTTTGGACTAATGAAATAATGAAATGATGAAATAATCTCCATCTTCAACACCAAGCCTAGGTGCCTTGTGTTATAAAACATGAAACACACAAGAAAGGTAAGTCTGAATACTGTTTATTTATGTCTGCCTTGGTAGGACAGGCCACGTTTATGTTTGCTGTTTCAAGTCATCTACTGTATTCACACCCACCGTGTTATTAGGCTATGTATAATGATTTCATGTTTTGTGCCTGAATGTCTATACAGTAGTGTTTGCTTATTCAAAGTGAGCTATTCATTTCATACCCGCCATACAGTTCAAGATATAGGCCTAATGTGTTTGTACTGTATTCTGCATGTCTGTTTTCATATGGCAAAAAGTGTATACTTTCCATTCTTCCTTGCTTCTTTCTGCAGTAAGCTGTTTGCGAATATTCCAATCCAATGCCACACTGATGTCTGGACGATGCGCTGATCATGGTCCTAAATCCACCTGTTGTGCCTGTACTGTAGAATGTTCCTTTGAGTTGGGAGTGGTTATCTGATCAGATAATATGTTGATTATTTCATGACATTTGGACTGTCGAACTGAATACTTCATCCATTATCTGTATTTTGTGAGTATAATTTTTCCCATTTTATCACTGCACTTGTCTGCTGCTGTAGAATCTCTGTCTCTCTCTCTCTGAATTTGCAGGTGATAGACATGTTGTATATTTCATTATGTTTGTTTACTGTCGGACTCGGACACAGTAGGACTCGGACACAGTAGGCCTGTTTAGTCAGTGGTGTTGTCGTAAGCGGTTGTGTAGTTGCGCAATTGCACTGCCTATTTGGCAATGACAATGGGTTTGTTAGATAAGGGAGATTTGTAGTGTTTATTGGTCACATTTATTATGTGTAATGTGTTAAATTATCTAATTTTCATTTAAATATGTTGGGGTATTCTTATGGGAACATTTTTGCCCAGCCACTTTTACATACACCCAGCCACACATCCATTTCTGCCTACACAGCTGGCCACCACACCATGATGAGTTGCCATGATAATATGCGAAAATCCTCTGCTTTGCTTCCATGGCTTTGCTTCCATGGCTTTGCTGTGGTTTTGTGATATGTTCCCAGTGTCTGTGATTATTTATAAATGTATAATTCACTTTAGTCATTGTACTTTAGTCATTGCTTTGGTCTGTGTTTTCAATTTATCAGACAACGATGTGAGGAATAGGCCTATTTTTGTCCCCCTTCCCCCCAATGTGCCCTCCAAATTGTTCTAAAAGGTTCTGCTGCTGGTGAAGCATGTGACAATAACAGAAAATGCATGTTTAAAGGATGGCTCACAGCCTAACTTGTCTACTCATGTTCCACACGACATGGTGACACGTAATTAATACATCATGATTTATGGCTATTTCAGGCCTATTTCAGACCATCTGTTTTGCACATGCTGATCGAGTAGTAGTTGGATTATACGACTAGGATGCCTGGGCAACTCCCCGTTCATGATAGATGTTGGACCTAGCCTAGGCCTACCTTGTTGTGTTGTAGCCTGTAACTGGAAGGTTTACCATTGCCACTGGAGCTGCATAGTTTAGGCTAAGCTACTGCTTGCTTCTCTGCGTCGCTGTCGCGCCATTTGAGGAGCCGCAAAGTTGCATGCAGGTGCTGGCCTACACTATGTCCCGGGCGTCAAATGATAAATGATTAAGCCTTATGGGTCTGTGTACATGCGAATAATGTATTTACTGCGTTACAACGGAGCAATCAGCAGCGTTTTTCGAAGAACTGAAAAATTGCTTGTTTTTGTTATCTTGTTTTTTTTACTTTATATTTACATTTTCACAAGTGGGTGGAGTTAAATGTGGAATGCTTGTCATTGGTCAAATGCACAGCCAACCATTCCTGTCCTTTCAAAATAGCAGTTAACATTTCTAACTTCATTCTATTAATCTACTATCTATTAATAGCTATTAATTCATACATTAATGCCAAGATAAAGTGATATTTCTCCAATTATATTCTAGATTTAAAATGATAAGATAGTCACAAAAATTATAGTGTTTATCGACCTATTCATGAACTGTTGTTACGTTTTTTCCCCTGTTAAAACAGGCAGAGCAAAACAGTTAGCATAATCTCATGGGAGCTGCACGGCTAAAAACACAATGGGTCTTCATTAATTCAACTACAGTGCCCTGAGAATGTATGCATACCCCTTAACTTATTCCACATTTTGTTGTGTAACACACAATACCCATAATGACAAAATGAAAACATGTTTTACATTTTTTTTGCAAATATATTGAAAATTAAATACAGAAATATCTCCTTTTTACAAGTATTCACACCCCTGAGTCAATACATGTTACAATCTCCTGCCAGTGATTAGAGTTGCTGTCTTTCAGGGTGAGTCTATAAGAGCTTTGCACACCTGGATTGTACAATATTTGCACATTACTATTATTTTAATTCTTCAAGCTTTGTCAAGTTGGTTGTTGATCATTGTTAGACAACCATTTTCAAGTCTTGCCATTGAATTTCAAGCCGATTTGAGTCAAAACTGTAAATAGGCCACTCATGAACATTCAATGTTATCTTGGTAAGCAACTCCAGTGTATATTTGGCCTTGTGTTTTAGGTTATTGCCCTGCTGAAAGGTGAATTTATCTCCCAGTGTCTGGTAGAAAGCAGACTGAAACAGGTTTTCATCTAGGATTTTGCCTGTGCTTAGCTCTATTACATTTATTTTTACCCTAAAAAAAATATGTTGTCCTTGCAGATGACAAGCATAGCCATAACATGAAGCAGCCACCACCATGCTTGAAAATGTGAAGAGTGGGACTCAGTGATGTGTTGGATTTTCCGCAAACATAATTCTTTGTATTCAGGACATGTAGTTCCTTTCTTTGCCATAACTTGTGCAGTTTTAATTTAGTGCCTTGTTGCAGACAGGATGCATGCTATGGAATATGTTTAGGCCAGTGACAAAAAAATCTAAATTTAACCATTTTAAATTCAGGCTGTAACAAAATAAAATGTGGAAAAAGTCAAGGGGTGTGAATACTTTCTGAAGGCACTATGGATGAGCCATGACTAGAATTCAATATATACATAAAAAGTGAGTAAAACAGTATGTAAACATTATTAAAGTGTCCAGTGTTCAATGAACATAGGGCAGCAGGGTAGAGTACCAGGTGATAGTCACTGTTACTAGCCGGCTAAGGTTTAGGACAGGTTACTGGGCGTAGGCCGGCTAGAGGTGACTGCTTAACAGTCTGATGGCTTGGAGATCTGTTTATCAGATCTGTTTATGAATCTGTTTATCAGTCTCTTGGTCCCAGCTTTGTTGCATCTGTACGGTCTCCTCCTAGATGGTAGCAGGGTGAACAGGCCGTGGCTCAGGTGGCTGAGTTCCTTGATGATCTTTTTATCCTTCCTGTGACACAGGGTGCTGTAGATGTCCTGGAGGGCAGGCAGTTTCTTTACCTCACTGTCTGAGTGAAGGGACAATTTTGGGTTGTCAGTGATGTGTACGCAGAGGAACTTGAAGCTTTTGACCCTCTCCACTGCGGCCCTGTCTACAGTGGGGAAAAAAAGTATTTAATCAGCCACCAATTGTGCAAGTTCTCACACTTAAAAAGATGAGAGAGGCCTGTAATTTTCATCATAGGTACACTTCAACTATGACAGACAAAATGAGAAAAAAAGATCCAGAAAATCACATTGTAGGATTTTTAATGAATTTATTTGCAAATTATGGTGGTAAATAAGTATTTGGTCACCTACAAACAAGCAAGATTTCTGGCTCTCACAGACCTGTAACTTCTTCTTTAAGAGGCTCCTCTGTCCTTCACTCGTTACCTGTATTAATGGCACCTGTTTGAACTTGTTATCAGTATAAAAGACACCTGTCCACAACCTCAAGCAGTCACACTCCAAACTCTTCTATGGCCAAGACCAAAGAGCTGTCAAAGGACACCAGAAACAAAATTGTAGACCTGCACCAGGCTGGGAAGACTGAATCTGCAATAGGTAAGCAGCTTGGTTTGAAGAAATCAACTGTGGGAGCAATTATTAAGAAATGGAAGACATACAAGACCACTGATAATCTCCTTCGATCTGGGGCTCCACGCAAGATCTCACCCCACGGGGGGGACCTAGTGAATGACCTGCAGAGAGCTGGGACCAAAGTAACAAAGCCTACCATCAGTAACACACACACTTAAATCCTGCAGTACCAGACGTGTCCCCCTGCTTAAGCCAGTACATGTCCAGGCCCGTCTGAAGTTTGCTAGAGACCATTTGGATGATCCAGAAGAAGATTGGGAGAATGTCATATGGTCAGATGAAACCAAAATATAACTTTTTGGTAAAACCTCAACTCGTCGTGTTTGGAGGACAAAGAATGCTGAGTTGCATCCAAAGAACACCATACCTACTGTGAAGCATGGGCATGGAAACATCATGATTTGGGGCTGTTTTTCTGCAAAGGGACCAGGACGACTGATCCGTGTAAAGGAAAGAATGAATGTATCATGAGATTTTGAGTGAAAACCTCCTTCCATCAGCAAGGGCATTGAAGATTAAATGTGGCTGGGTCTTTCAGCATGACAATGATCCTAAACACACCGCCCGGGCAACGAAGGAGTGGCCTCGTAAGAAGCATTTCAAGGTCCTGGAGTGGCCTAGCCATTCTCCAGATCTCAACCCCATAGAAAATCTTTGGAGGGATTTGAAAGTCTGTGTTGCCCAGCAACAGCCCCAAAACATCACTGCTCTAGAGGAGATCTGCATGGAGGAATGGGCCAAAATACCAGCAAAAGTGTGAAGACTTACAGAAAACGTTTGACCTCTGTCATTGCCAACAAAGGGTATATAACAAAGTAATGAGAAACTTTTGTTATTGACCAAATACTTATTTTCCATATAAATAAATAAATTAATAAATAAATTCATTAAAAATCGGGGATTGGGGCGTGCTCTCTCTGCTGTCGACAATCAGCTCCTTTATTTTGTTGACGTTGAGGGAGAAATTATTTTTCTGCCAGGGCTCTCACCTTATCATTGTAGGCTGTCTCATCATTGTTGGTAATCAGGCCTACTACTGTTGTGTCATCAGCAAACCTGGCAATTGAGTTGGAGACGTGTGTGGCCACACGGTCATGAGTGAACATGGAGTACAAGAGGGGCTGAGCACACACCCAAGTGGGGCCCCAGCGTGGCGGAGGTGCTGTTGCCTACCTTCACCACTTGGTGTCAGCCCGTAAGGAAGTCCAGGACCCAGTTGCACAGGGAGGGGTTCAGACCCAGGTCCCTGAGCTTATTGATGAGCTTGGAGGGAACTATGGTGTTGAAGGCTGAGCTGTAGTCGATGCATAACATTCTTACACAGGTATTTCTCTTGTCCAGGTGGGATAGAGCAGTGCAATGGCGATTGCGTCGTCCATGGATCTGTTGTGAGGTATGTGAATTATAGTGGATTTAGGTTGTTGGGTAAGATGGAGGTGATATGGTCCTTAGCTAGCCTCTAAAAGCACTTCATGATGACATAAGTGAGTGCTACGGGCCAATAGTCATTTCGTTCAGTTACCTTTGCTTTCTTGGGTACAGGAAAAATGGTGGACATCTTGAAACAAGTGAGGACAACAGACTGGGAAATGGATACCAGCCAGCTGGCATAAACATGCTCTGAGGATGCGGCTTGGGATGCTGCCTGGGCCGGCAGCCCTGCGAGGGTTAACACGCTTAAATTACTTACTCACTTCAGCCAAGGAGAACGAGAGCACACAGTACTCGTGAGCATCGAGGGCCTGCGTCGGCGGCTAGATGTTGTTTTCCTCAAAGTGGGAAAAGAAGGTGTTTAGCTTGTCCAGGAGCAATGCTTTGATGTTTGCAACGTCCCGGACACATCTTGTGTCTAAGCCATTGAATTGCGACTCCACTTTGTCCCTGTACTGTCATTTTGCCTCTTTGATTGCCTTACAGAGGTCATAGCTGGTCTGTTTGTAAACAACCATGTTACCCGTCACCTTTCCATGGTCATGCAGTGGTTTGCGCATTCAGTTTTCCACGAATGCGGCAATCTGCCTACGATTTTTGGTTTGGATTTAAAGTTTTAATCGTCACAGTGGGATTAACATCCTCTATGCATTTCCTGATGAACCCAGTCACTGAATCAGTGTATACGTCGATACTATTTTCAGAGGCGAACTGGAACATTTCCCAATCCTCGTGATCAAAATAATCTTGAAGCATAGATTCCGATTGTTCAGACCAATTGTGAACAGTTCTTACCATGGGTGCTTCCCATTTAAGTTTCTGCCTTTAATTGAGGAGGAGCAGAATGGAGGCGGGATTCTGATTTGCAGAAGTCAGGGCAGGTAGGGCCTTGTAGCCATCCCGGAAAGTGAGAGTAGCAATGATCCAAAGTTTGTGATGCGCATGTAGCACAGGAGATGTGTTGATAGAACCTCGGTAGCGTTTTCCTTAGATTTCCATTTGTATTTTTAAAAAAAATATATATTTTTATTTAAAAAAAAATTATTTTTATTTTACCCCTTTTTTGTGGTATCCAATTGGCTACAATCTTGACTCATTGCTACAACTCCCGTACGGGCTCGGGAGAGACGAAGGCTGAATGTCATGCGTCCTCCGATACACAACCCAACCAGCTGTACTGCTTCTTAACACAGCGCGCATCCAACCCGGAAGCCAGCCGCACCAATGTGTGCACCTGGCAACCTTGGTTAGCGCGCACTGCGCCCGGCCCGCCACAGGAGTCGCTGGTGCGCGATGAGACAACGCTAGGCCAATTGTGCGTCGCCCCACGGACCTCCTGGTCGTGGCCGGTTACGACAGAGCCTGGGCGTGAACCCAGGGACTCTGATGGCACAGCTGGCGCCCTTAACCACTGCGCCACCCGGGAGGCCCAGATTTCCATTTTTAAAGTTCCCAGCTACAATAAATGTGGCTTCCAGTTTGCACATAGTCCAGTGTAGTTCCTTGAGAACCGTCGCGATTCCGTAAAACAGAGTATGTTACCGTCCCTGATGTCTCTTTGGAAGGAGATCAGCGCCCTGAGCTCATCTACTTTATTGACCAGGGCTGAACGTTAGCGAGTAATATACTCGGAAGCGGTATATGGTATGCACGCCACCTGAGTCTGACTAGGGCCTCACTTCTTCCTCGGCGTTTTGAATAGAGCTGCCTCTGGAAGTTCAAACAAAGGATCCATGTCAGGGATATTGAATTTCTGCTCTAATGTCTGGTGAGTGATCACCGATCTAATGTCAAAAAGTTATTTACGGCTGTAGGTAATAATACAAGAAACATTCTGAGCAAATAATGTAAGAGATAGGAGCTAGAAACAGGGCAACCGTGTCTGTCGGCGCCATCTTGTCATAATTCTGTTTCTAGTTGTTCAACAAAAAAGCAAACTGTTTACAGTGCTTTTGTTACGTTACAGCCTTATTATTTCCCTCATCAATCTACACACAATACACTATAATAATGAAGCGCCATTTTAGCCATTTTTGCAAATGTATTAAAAATAAAAAACAGAAATACCTTATTACATAAGTATTCAGATCCTTCATATGAGACTCGGAAATTGAACTCCGGTACATCCTGTTTCCATTGATCATCCTTGAGATATTTATATAACTTGATTGGAGTCCACCTGTGGTAAATAGATTTGGAAAGGCACCTAAGTGTCTATATAAGGTCCCACAGTTAACAATGTATGTCAGAGTAAAAACCAAGCCATGAGGTCAAAGGAATTGTCCGTAGAACTCTGAGACAGGATTGTGTTGAGGCACAGATCTGGGGAGGGGTACCAAAACATGTCTGCAGCATTAAAGGTCCCCAAGAACAGCCAAGACAACACAGGAGTGGCTTTGGGACAAGTCTCTGAATGTCCTTGAGTGGCCCAGCCAGAGCCCGGACTTGAACCCGATCGAACATCCCCATCTAACCTGACATAACTTGAGAGGATCTGCAGTGAAGAATGGGAGAAACTCCCCAAATATAAGTGTGCCAAGCTTGTAGCGTCATACACAAGAAGACTCAAGGCTGTAACTGCTGCCAAAGATGCTTCAACAAAGTACTGAGTAAATGTATAACATTTCTAAAAACCTGTTTTTGCTTTGTCATTATGGGGCATTGTGTGTAGATTGATGAGGGGAAAAAATACAATTGAATCCATTTTGGAATAAGCCTGTAATTTAACAAAATGTGGAAAAAGTCAAAGGGTCTAAATACTTCCCCGAAGGCACTGTATGTGGTTTGATTTCAGATTAAAATCCAATAAACAAGGAATTACTAATTTCTCGTTTTTATCTTGTCATCTAATAGGAAATATGAATTGGCGAAAACGTACATGGACCTAAAATGTACACTGATCTACTCTGCTGATTAGTCTACTCCATTTTAACGCAGGAAAGGAACGATCTAATATTATCAAAACTTTTCTGGAAATAGACAACATCAATGTCCATGAAGGCTGAGATATCACAAAATAACACTCTGCCTTTGCACCTAGGGTATACGAATTCCCTCATTAGAGACATAAAATGTAATTGCTGCTGTATGTATGTACACGGAGTGTATAAAACATTAAGAACCCTTGATCTTTCCATGACATACACTTACCAGGTGAATCCAGGTGAAAGCTATGATCCCTTATTTATGTCACTTGTTAAATCCACTTCAATCAGTGTAGATGAAGGGGAGGAGGCAGGTTAAAGACGGATTTTTAAGCCTTGAGACAATTAAGATGTGGATTGTGTATGTGTGCCATTCAGAAGGTGAATGGGCAAGACAAAATATTTAAGTGCCTTTGAAAGGCTATGGTAGTAGGTGCCAGGCACACCGGTTTTTGTAAAGAACTGCAACACTGTGTATATCAAGAATGATCCACCACCCAAAGGACATTCAGTCAACTTCATGTGGGAAGCATTGGAGTCAACATGTTGGAGTCAACATGGGCCAGCATCCCTGTGGAATGTTTTCGACACCTTCTCAGCAACATTTAAAATTGTGTTTTTTTTTTTAAACATTTGATAAAAGTACAGACTCAGAGCTACAAAAGGGTATATCATACACTTCAGTTGAGGAGCAATGGGAAAGTAATTCTGCTTTGAAAGCTGATTAACTTGTAACCCCACGTTTGAGAAAATGGCCTTTGAATATTTTTGGAACACTTACTGGAGAGCTCTTTTTTGTCTACACGTATTTAGGAACGTTCACACCCTCTTAAGCCTTTGCCCCACCCATCTCCTTAAGGATTCACGTGAGTCCATGTGCTAAACAGAGTGAGTAAGGTAGGATAGTAAACAATCAAAGATTAAGACTAAAAGTGGTGAAAATTGTAGCCTACAATAAAATTGATCTAGTCCGTGGCCTATATCCTAATCTGACTTTGGTGCAGGTCATGTTGTTCTCCACATTACCATCTCTGGTAAACACGCACTAAATCAAATAAAATTAAAGTTTATTTGTCACACGCACAGGATACAGAAGTTGTAAACAGTAAGTGAAATAGTCACTTGCATATTTGCATAGAAGCAGTATCAAAAATAGAAAGTGTAAAGATAAATATATTTAGTAAATATTGTATAATTATTAGATGATGCTTATTTGTTTAGTAGTGTAACAGTATTGCTTCCGTCCCACTCCTCGCCCCTACCTGGGCTCGAACCAGGGACTCTCTGCACACATTGACAACTGACACCCACGAAGCATAGTTACCCATCACGCCACAAAAGCCACGGCCCTTGCAGAGCAAGGGGAACAACTACTTCAGGTCTCAGAGCGAGTGACGTCACCCGATTGAAACGCTATTAGCGCGCACCACCGCTAACTAGCTAGCCATTTCACATCGGTTACAGTAGCAATATCAAGATTGTACTGAGTAACAGTTCAGTCAACTGAAATAAATTAATTAGACTCTAATCTATGGATTTCACGTGACTGAGCAGGGGTACAGCCATGGGTGGGCCTTGGAGGGCATAGGACAACCCCCCGAGCCAGATACACCCACTGGGGATTGGCCCAGCCAATCAGAATGAGTTTTTCCCCACAAAAGGGCTTTATTACAGACATAAATACTATTACAGCCACCCCCCAGACAATCTCGCAGGTGAAGAAGCCTGATGTTGAGGTCCTGGGCTAGCGTTGATACACATACTGCCAAAATCTACAAAACGACATTGTAGGCTGCTTATAAACTCAGCAAAAAAAGAAACGTCCCTTTTTCAGGACCATGCATTTCAAAGATAATTCGTAAAAATCCAAATAACTTCACAGATCTTCATTGTAAAGGGTTTAAACACTGTTTCCCATGCTTGTTCAATGAACCATAAACATTTAATGAACATGCACCTGTGGAATGGTCGTTAAGACACTAACAGCTTACAGACGGTAGGCAATTAAGGTCAGAGTTATGAAAACTTAGGACAATTTAAGAGGCCTTTCTTCACCAAAAGAAAGATGTCCAGGGTCCCTGCTCATCTGCGTGAACGTGTCTTAGGCATGCTGCAAGGAGGCATGAGGACTGCAGATGTGGCCAGGGCAATAAATTGCAATGTCCGTACTGTGAGACGCCTAAGACACCGCTACAGGGAGACAGGATGGACAGCTGATCGTCTTCACAGTGGCAGACCACGTGCACATCACACCTGCGGGACAGGTACAGGATGGCAACAACAACTGCCAAAGTTACACCCGGAATGCACAATCCCTTCATCAGTGCTCAGACTGTCTGCAATAGGGTGAGAGAGGCTGGACTGAGGGCTTGTAGGCCTGTTGTAAGGCAGGTCCCTGTATAGCTACGCCCAAAGATGACGTAGCAGTGCAGATGTGGTTTGTCGTCCTCTCGTTTACTTTTTATATTTTTCATCTTTTACATATATTTCAATTTATTTTTCAATCTCTTTTCCATTTTTAAATTAAATATACCTCCCGGTAACCCGCCTCACTCAATGTGACACAGATCTGCTATTTTTTATACCTTATAGCCAAAACTTTCATCAGAAGCTAGCCATCAGAAGCTAACCAACTAATTAGCTACTAGCTATTTAGTCATTGTTAGCCACTGCTAGCGGCCTTTACCCTCTGCATAGGCACCAGCCGTTTTTTAGCCTGGATAATACCTGCCAGCCTCGGACTGTTTTTCTCCACTACAACACCGGATTCCTGCCGTAAACCATGGACCATTACTCCTGATCATCACAGCTAGCTAGTTGCCACTGAATGACCCAGCCCCGAAGCTAGCCCTGAGCCAGGCGCATCTCCCAGCTAACAAATTAAATTACTACAACTACAATACCTCTTTCGCCATCTGGCCTGGTCCCTTCGTCGACACGGCACCGCGTCGTACCTCCACGACGGGTCCTCAGACGTAATTCCATCCGCTGTGCCCTCAACCGGCCTTTGCCGGACGTCGGAGCAGACGCTTCTACTCACCCCGTCCTGCTAACTTTAAACGCTGTGTCTCCCGCGTGCTAGCGTAGCAACGACTACCCGCAGCTTCCTTGTTCCATCTATTGCTGTTCACTGGACCCTATGATCACTTGGCCACATAGCTGATGCCTGCTGGACTGTTCAATTATCACAGTACTCCACTGTTTACTTTTGTTTATCTTTCGGCCCTGGCCCCGAACTCGGGCCCTGTGTGTAGTTAACCGACCCTCTCTGCCCATTCATCGCCATTTTACCTGTTGTTGTTGTCTTAGCTGATTAGCTGTTGTTGTCTTACCCATTGTTGTCTTAGCTAGCTCTCCCAATCAACACCTGTGCTTGCTTTATGCCTCACTTTATGTCTCTCTCAAATGTCAATATGCCTTGTATACTGTTGTTTAGGATAGTTATCATTGTTTTACTTTACTGTGGAGCCCCTAGTCCCACTGTACATGCCTCAGATACCTCCTTTGTCCCACCTCCCACACATGCGGTGACCTCTCCCAGTATAACCAGCGTGTCCAGAGATGCAACCTCTCTTATCATCACTCAGTGCCTAAGCTTACCTCCACTGTACCCGCACCCCACCATACCCCTGTCTGCACATTATGCCTGAAATATATTCTACCACACTGTTAAAATATTTTTATGAAGGTTTAAGATAAATCATTAAATCATTCTACCCTGAAACTTAACCATTAGGGATTAGAGGTTATGTAGCATGGACAAGGAGTAATTAAAAATAATAAACACAAGTCCAACAAAGTTGGATAGGACAGGGAGAGCCCCTCCAGGTTTCCCTTATTTGGGGGGGGAATGGAACTGTCAGCTGAGTGGTATTATACTGTGGTGAGACTTCAGGAGAAAAAGATAGAATCCAAATGTTAGTGTGTATGTATGTGCATAGGTTAGAATGTTATAAAAGGAACGTCTTTGTAAATGCACAAGCGAGCTCTCGCAAATAAACTTGGATTTGATCAATTGTGAGCTGGGAATACTCTCGGTTTCATTTAAAACCAGAACTTTACAACCTCTGGGTTGCAGACCGATTAAGATCATTTAAATTTATGAACATTGATTACAAAATTCTATAATCACACACCCAGAAATCTGCTCCTTTTATCCTCTGTCCCCAACGCACTAGACACCAGTTTTGCTAGCCTCCTACTCCTCCTCTGTTCCTCGGTGAAGTGGAGGTTAACCCAGGCCCTGCGTGTCCCCAAGCACTCTCATTTGTTGACTTCTGTAATTGAAAAAGCCTTGGTTTCATGCATGTTAACATCCAAAGCCTCCTCCCTGAGTTTGTTTTACTCACTGCTTTAGCACACTCCGTCAACCCTGATGTCCTTGCCGTGTCTAAATCCTGGCTTAAGAAGGCCACCAAAAATTCTGAGATTTCTATACCCAACTACAACATTTTCCATCAAGATAGCACTGCCAAAGGGGGAGGAGTTGCAATCTACTGCAGAGATAGCTTGCAAAGTTCTGTCATGCTATCCAGGTCTATGCCCAAACAGTTCGAGCTTCTAATTTAAAAAATGAATCTCTCCAGAAATAAGTCTCTCACTGTTGCCGCCTGTCATAGACCCCCCTCAGCTCCCAGCTGTGCCCTGGACACCATATGTGAATTGATTGCCCCCCATCTATCTTCAGAGTTCGTTCTGTTAGGTGACCTAAACTGGGATATGCTTAAGACCCCAGCGGTCCTACGATCTAAGCTATATGCCCTCAATCTGACACAAATTTTTAAGGAAACCACCAGGTACAACCCTAAATCCGTAAACATGAGCACCCTCATAGATATTATCCTGACCAACTTGCCCTCGAAATACACCTCTGCTGTTTTCAATCCGGATCTCAGCTATCACTGCCTCATTGCCTGTGGTCAGACGACCACCCCTCACTGTCAAACGCTCCCTAAAACACTTCTGCAAGCAGGCCTTTCTAATCGACCCGGCCCGGGTACCCTGAAAGGATATTGACCTCCTCCCATCAGTCGAGGATGCCTGGTCGTTCTTTAAAAGTAATTTCCTCACCATCTTAAATAAGCATGCCCCTTTCAAAAAACTAAGAACAAATATAGCCCATGGTTCACTCCAGACCTGACTACCCTTGACCAGCACAAAAACATCCTGTGGCTGACTGCAATAGCATCGAATAGTCCCCGCGACATGCAACTGTTCAGGGAAGTCAGGAACCAATACACGTAGTCAGTCAGGAAAGCAAAGGATAGCTTTTTCAAATAGATATTTGCATCCTGTAGCTCTAACTCCAAAACGTTTTGGGACACTGTTAAGTTCATGGAGAACAAGAGCACCTCCTCCCAGCTGCCCACTGCACTGAGGCTAGGTAACACGATCACCACCGATAAATCCATGATAATTGAAAATTTCAATAAGTATTTCTCTACGGCTGGCCATGCTTTCCTTACTGGCTACCCCAACCCGGCCAACAGCTCCGCATTCTGACCTAGAATACGTGGACAACTACAAATATCTAGGTGTCTGGCTAGACTGTAAACTCTCCTTCCAGACTCATATCAAACATCTCTAATCCAAAATCAAATCTAGAATTGGCTTTCTATTTCGCAACAAAGCCTCCTTCACTCACGTCGCCAAACTTACCCTAGTAAAACTGACTATCCAACCAATCCTCGACTTCGGCGATGTCATCTACAAAATAGCTTCCAATACTCTACTAAGCAAACTGGATGCAGTATATCACAGTGCCATCTGTTTTGTTACCATAAGTCTATGCTAGGTAAAGCTCTGCCTTATCTCAGCTCACTGGTCACGATAACAACACCCACCCGTAGCACGCCCTCCAGCAGGTATATCTCACTGGTCATCCCCAAAGCCAACACCTCCTTTGGCCGCCTTTCCTTACAGTCATCTGCTGCCAGTGACTGGAACGAATTGCAAAAATCGCTGAAGCTGGAGACTTACATTTTCCTCACTAACTTTAAACATCAGCTATCTGAGCAGCTAACCGATCGCTGCAGCTGTACATAGCAAAGGAAAAATGCTTACTAACAGGGATGTAAACAAATTTCTGTGCAAGATTTGAGAGAAATAAGCTTTTTGTGTGTATGGAAAATGTCTAGGCTTTTTTATTCCAGCTCATGAAACATGGGACCAACACTTTTACATGTTGTATTTATATTTGTCACGCCTACTCCCTCCGGTGTTCGATGTCACCGGTCTACCAACCACACATTCTGCCTTTGAACCTAGGCTATAAGAATTCCCTTATTAGAGAAATAATATGTAATTGCTGCCGTATGCGTTTCCATGACATAGACTTACCATGTGAATCCAGGTGAAAGCTATGATCCCTTATTGATGTCACTTGTTATCTTGGCAAAGGATAAATGTTTACTAACAGGGATGTAAACACATTTGTGTACATGATTTGAGAGAAATAAGCTTTTTGTGCATATGGAACATTTCTAGGATTTTTTTTATATCAGCTCATGAACCACGGGACCAACACTTTTACATGTTGTGTTTATATTTGTCAAGCCTACCTCTGCTCCCTCCAGTGCTCGACATCACCAGTCTACTAACCACCAGCCCTGGCAACTATGTTTATGCACACATGATTAAGCACACCTGGTCATCATTATCTCCGCGATTACAGTGCCTTGCGAAAGTATTCGGCCCCCTTGAACTTTGCAACCTTTTGCCACATTTCAGGCTTCAAACATAAAGATATAAAACTGTATTTTTTTGTGAAGAATCAACAACAAGTGGGACACAATCATGAAGTGGAACGACATTTATTGGATATTTCAAACTTTTTTAACAAATCAAAAACTGAAAAATTGGGCGTGCAAAATTATTCAGCCCCTTTACTTTCAGTGCAGCAAACTCTCTCCAGAAGTTCAGTGAGGATCTCTGAATGATCCAATGTTGACCTAAATGACTAATGATGATAAATACAATCCACCTGTGTGTAATCAAGTCTCCGTATAAATGCACCTGCACTGTGATAGTCTCAGAGGTCCGTTAAAAGCGCAGAGAGCATCATGAAGAACAAGGAACACACCAGGCAGGTCCGAGATACTGTTGTGAAGAAGTTTAAAGCCGGATTTGGATACAAAAAGATTTCCCAAGCTTTAAACATCCCAAGGAGCACTGTGCAAGCGATAATATTGAAATGGAAGGAGTATCAGACCACTGCAAATCTACCAAGACCTGGCCGTCCCTCTAAACTTTCAGCTCATACAAGGAGAAGACTGATCAGAGATGCAGCCAAGAGGCCCATGATCACTCTGGATGAACTGCAGAGATCTACAGCTGAGGTGGGAGACTCTGTCCATAGGACAACAATCAGTCATATATTGCACAAATCTGGCCTTTATGGAAGAGTGGCAAGAAGAAAGCCATTTCTTAAAGATATCCATAAAAAGTGTTGTTTAAAGTTTGCCACAAGCCACCTGGGAGACACACCAAACATGTGGAAGAAGGTGCTCTGGTCAGATGAAACCAAAATTGAATTTTTTGGCAACAATGCAAAACGTTATGTTTGGCGTAAAAGAACACACCATCCCCACTGTCAAACATGGTGGTGGCAGCATCATGGTTTGGGCCTGCTTTTCTTCAGCAGGGACAGGGAAGATGGTTAAAATTGATGGGAAGATGGATGGAGCCAAATACAGGACCATTCTGGAAGAAAACCTGATGGAGTCTGCAAAAGACCTGAGACTGGGACGGAGATTTGTCTTCCAACAAGACAATGATCCAAAACATAAAGCAAAATCTACAATGGAATGGTTCAAAAATTAACATATCCAGGTGTTAGAATGGCCAAGTCAAAGTCCAGACCTGAATCCAATCGAGAATCTGTGGAAAGAACTGAAAACTGCTGTTCACAAATGCTCTCCATCCAACCTCACTGAGCTCGAGCTGTTTTTCAAGTAGGAATGGGAAAAAATTCAGTCTCTCGATGTGCAAAACTGATAGAGACATACCCCAAGTGACTTACAGCTGTAATTGCAGCAAAAGGTGGCGCTACAAAGTATTAACTTAAGGGGGCTGAATCATTTTGCACGCCCAATTTTTCAGTTTTTGATTTGTTAAAAAAGTTTGAAATATCCAATAAATGTCGTTCCACTTCATGATTGTGTCCCACTTGTTGTTGATTCTTCACAAAAAAATACAGTTTTATATCTTTATGTTTGAAGCCTGAAATGTGGCAAAAGGTCGCAAAGTTCAAGAGGGCCGAATACTTTCGCAAGGCACTGTACTTGCCCTTTATTTAGCCCTCAGTAGACATCAGTCATTAGGTAGTATTGTTTTCTCTCATGTTATGTACAACGCTCATGTTTTGTTCATGTGCAACTATTCATTATTAAACTCTGAGTATTACGTTACAATATTTTTGTTCAGTGTAGAAAGTGCCAATATAAAAAAATACAAGATCAAGAAGTGTCAATGCCAGTAGAGAAAGAACAAAATAATATACAGTATGTACAAGAACAATATCAATAACGATATCAGTGATTCTGGTGGTGATAGATGAGGTAGTTATGTGCTTACAGTCATGGGTAAAGTGGCTGAGCAGCAGGATAAAAAAATAAATAGTAACAGCAACACATTGTGTGTGTGTTAGGAGAGTCACGTGAATGTGCATAGAGGCACTGCAGATAGTCTGGATGACTGAGAACTCGCCCCCCAGTGATGAACTGGTCCGTCCTCACTACGCATGAACATAGGAATCCTTATTCAGTCTGCCGATCGAAAACCCGAGTGGGGGTTTTATCTGGAATGGCAGAAAAGGCTGTCCCAGGACGCCTGACCCTAACTGGGCTCAGGGGCGGTCCTCTGATTTAGGTAACTCCAATCCCCTTTTTGAGTTTTCCCTCATTAAACAGTCCAAAATCACATTGTAAAATTGTGTAAACAGTATCATACTCACTCATTCATCTTATAGAACAATTAGATTAAACCTAGATTAAACCTCATATCTGAGGCTGTTATATAAACAGCGTTATGGTAATGTGGCCACACCGACTCCCATGAGCTTCCCCAAGTTGTGACAACGGACCAGTTCGTAGCTGGATTCTTCACCGATCTTTTATACTTTCTCCGGAACATGAAATTTGTTCGTACCTCAAGTTCTGTGAGGTGGAAGGATTTCCTTTGTTCTCCATGAAAATCTACTCTCTCTATACTGTGTGGCCATGTGGCAGGGTCTTCTCAGGAATTTACGACCTCTGACCACAGCAGCCTAGTTGAAGGAGGCAAGGGGGAGGCAGGGAGAGGGGGATAGGGTTGCTATACCCATAGAGGCCAACGTCATGACAGCAGCTAAAACCTGGTCCCAACTGAGTCCAAACGCTCCTTGGCGACAACACCAGGCTCCAGAGCATCAAAGCTTTAAAACAGGAAAATAGACCAAAACATTTAGACAACATTACATCCTTGCGTAACATCAATTCACCTCCCAAGTTTAGATAAGAATAACCTCATACAATACAATGAAAAAGAAGTGAAGTGTTGGTACTGGTTGATCTGTAGCAGCGGCCTGAATTACTGAGTTAGGTGTTGTTGCCAGCCATAGCTTTCCACCAGCACTGTACCATCCTCCAGTCCAACCAGCTGTGGGATGTTGGCCCCTGTCACATGGCTGTCCTTCACCATGCCAGCAATCCATGACAAAGTGTTCACTGTGGTCTTTCTGAAGTGCTGCTTGATGAGGCCGAAGAACCAGTCGGGGGAAAACTTGATGTGGACTGTGATCAGGAAGTGAATGTCCATGACTGTGGTGGAGCTTGTGCATGGTAGAGTATTAGCAATACATACATCAATAGAAATACAAAGATCTGTGCAAGCATAATGAAATGCATCCTGATGTCTTTGCTTGCTGGTTCAGTAGGGCCTCTCCCAGGGACAAATGCAGGTCTTGACAGGTGGTATTGCAGTCAGCAACCATTTTTTGGTTGTCAGACCGCTAACTCTGAACATGCAGGAGATGCTGATCTTGCTTGTTCAGCTTAGCCGATTTAACAGCTTCTGGCAGATTGGCAGATCTGAATATCTGATAGTTGTTCCTTTGGCACTGCCAGCACAAGGCTGTCATCGACTTAGCACTTGAGATGTGGAACAGCGATTTTCTCCACAGATTCCGGAAGGCATGTACAGTGCATTCAGAAAGTATTCTGACCCCTTCCCTTTTTCCACATTTTGTTACATTACAGCCTTAAAATGTAGGAAATAAATATTTTTCTTCGTTAATCTACCCACAGTACCTCATAATGACAAAGCAAATGCATAAAAAAACACATACATAAGAATTCAGACCCTTTGCTATGATACTGACAATTGAGCTCAGTGCATCCTGTTTCCACTGATCATCCCTGAGATGTTTCTACAACCTGTGGTAAATTCAATTGATTGGACATGATTTAGAAAGGCACGTACCTGTCTATATAAAGGTCCAACAGTTGACAGTGCATGTCAGAGCAAAAACCAAGCCATGAGGTTAAAGGAATTGGCCGTAGAGCTCTGAGACAGGATTGTGCTGAGGAACAGTACCTTAAAAGGGTACCTTAAAATGTCTGCAGCACTGAAGGTCCCAAAGAACACAGTGGCCTCCATCATTCTTAAATGGAAGAAGTTTGGCACCACCAAGACTCTTCCTAGAGCTGGCCGCCTGGCCAAACTGAGAGATCGAGGGAGAAGGGCCTTGATCAGGGAGGTGACCAAGAACCTGATGGTCACTCTGACAGAGCTTCAGAGTTCCTCTGTGGAACCACCCAGAAGGACAACCATCTCTGCAGCACTCCACCAATCAGGCGTTTATGGTAGAGTGGCCAGACAGAAGCTACTCCGCAGTAAAAGGCAAATGACAGCCCAATTGGAGTTTGCCAAAAAGGACTATCAGACCATGAGAAACAAGATTCTCTGGTCTGATGAAACCAAGATTGAACTCTTTGGCCTGAATGCCAAACGTCATGTCTGGAGGAAACCTGGCACCATCCCTACGGTGAAGCATGGTGGTGGCAGCATCATGCTGTGGGGATGTTTTTCAGCAGCAGGGACTGGGAGACTAGTCAGGATCGAGGGAAAGATGAACAGAGTAAAGTAAAGAGAGATCCTTGGTGAAAATTCTGCTCCAGAGCGCTCAGGACGTCAGACTGGGGAGAAGGTTCACCTTCCAACAGGACAACGACCCTAAGCACACAGCCAAGACAATGCAGGAGTGGCTTTGGGACAAGTCTCTGAATGTCCTTGAGTGGCCCAGCCAGAGCCCGGACTTGAACCTGATCAAACATTTCTGGAGAGACCTGAAAATAGCTATGCAACGACACTTCCCATCCAACCTTACAGAGCTTGAGAGGATCTGTAGAGAAGAATGGGAGAAACTCCCCCAAATCCAGGTGTGCCAAGCCTTTAGCGTCATACCCAAGAACACTGTAAGCTATAGTCGCTGTCAAAGGTGCTTCAACAAAGTACTGAATAAAGATTCTGAATACTTATGTAAATGTGCTAAAAAAAGTTTTTTACATTTGGAAACATTTCTAAAATCTGTTTTTGCTTTGTCATTATGGGGTATATGTGTAGATTGAAGATGGAAAAAAACAATTTAAATCAATTTTAGAACAAGGCTGTAATGTAACAAAATGTGGAAAAAGTCAAGGGGTCTGAATAATTTCCGAATGCACTGTATCTCTGGAAAATACACAAATCAGGGGACTCAATGGCGCCAGAATGAGATGGCTGACGTTTTAAGTGATCCTAACCAATTTTTTTGCGTTGTTTGTAACTTATTTTGTACATAATGTTTCTGCCACTGTCTCTTCTGATCGAAAAGACCATCTGGATATAACAGCGATTACTCACCTTAAACTGGACAAATATTTTTTATTTAACGAGTCAGACGCAAAGGATTTACTGCAGATACCGGACCAGGCCCAAATCCCTGTCACTTGCATGAAGAAGCGACGCCAATACAGGGGACTTACAGGGGAATTCGTTGGCCTTTTTTTTCTTCTTTTTTTTATTTCACCTTTATTTAACCAGGTAGGCTAGTTGAGAACAAGTTCTCATTTACAACTGAGATCTGACCAAGATAAATCAAAGCAGTTCGACATATACAACAACACAGAGTTACACATGAAATAAACAAACATACAGTCAATAATACAATAGAAAAAGTCTATATACAATTTGTGCAAATGAGGTAGGACAAGGGAGGTAAGGCAATAAATAGGCCATAGTGGCAAAAATAATTACAATATAGCAATTGATTGATGGATGTGCATTAGATGAGTGTGCAAGTAGAGATACTGGGGTGCAAAGGAGCAAAATAAATAAATAACAGTATGGGGATGAGGTAGTTAGATGGGCTATTTACAGATGAGCTATGTACAGGTGCAGTGGTCTGTGAGCTGCTCTGACAGCTGGTGCTTAAAGCTAGTGAGGGAGATATGAATCTCCAGCTTCAGGGACTTTTGCAGTTCTTTCCAGTCATTGGCAGCAGAGAACTGTAAGGAAAGGCGGCCAAAGGAGGAATTGGCTTTGGGGGTGACCAGTGAAATATACCTACCTGGAGCACGTGCTACGGGTGGGTGCTGCTATGGTGACCAGTGAGCTGAGATAAGGCAGGGCTTTACCTAGCAAACACTTATAGATGACCTGGAGCCAGTGGGTTTGGCGACGAATATGAAGCGAGGGCCAGCCAAAGAGAGCATACAGGTCGTAGTGGTGGGTAGTATATGGGGCTTTGGTGATGAAACGGATGGCACTGTGATAGACTTTACCATCTGCCCTATTGGTCAACGTGCAATCATTGAAGAATAAACTGGATGAGCTCCGTTCAAGACTATCCTACCAACGGGACATTAAAAACTGTAAAATCTTATGTTTCACTGAATCGTGGCTGAATGACAGCATGGATAATATACAGTGCCTTGCGAAAGTATTCGGCCCCCTTAAACTTTGCGACCTTTTGCCACATTTCAGGCTTCAAACATAAAGATATAAAACTGTATTTTTTTGTGAAGAATAAACAACAAGTGGGACACAATCATGAAGTGGAACGACATTTATTGGATATTTCAAACTTTTTTAACAAATCAAAAACTGAAAAATTGGGCGTGCAAAATTATTCAGCCCCCTTAAGTTAATACTTTGTAGCGCCACCTTTTGCTGCGATTACAGCTGTAAGTCGCTTGGGGTATGTCTCTATCAGTTTTGCACATCGAGAGACTGACATTTTTTCCCATTCCTCCTTGCAAAACAGCTTGAGCTCAGTGAGGTTGGATGGAGAGCATTTGTGAACAGCAGTTTTCAGTTCTTTCCACAGATTCTCGATTGGATTCAGGTCTGGACTTTGACTTGGCCATTCTAACACCTGGATATGTTTATTTTTGAACCATTCCATTGTAGATTTTGCTTTATGTTTTGGATCATTGTCTTGTTGGAAGACAAATCTCCGTCCCAGTCTCAGGTCTTTTGCAGACTCCATCAGGTTTTCTTTCAGAATGGTCCTGTATTTGGATCCATCCATCTTCCCATCAATTTTAACCATCTTCCCTGTCCCTGCTGAAGAAAAGCAGGCCCAAACCATGATGCTGCCACCACCATGTTTGACAGTGGGGATGGTGTGTTCAGCTGTGTTGCTTTTACGCCAAACATAACGTTTTGCATTGTTGCCAAAAAGTTCAATTTTGGTTTCATCTGACCAGAGCACCTTCTTCCACATGTTTGGTGTGTCTCCCAGGTGGCTTGTGGCAAACTTTAAACAACACTTTTTATGGATATCTTTAAGAAATGACTTTCTTCTTGCCACTCTTCCATAAAGGCCAGATTTGTGCAATATACGACTGATTGTTGTCCTATGGACAGAGTCTCCCACCTCAGCTGTAGATCTCTGCAGTTCATCCAGAGTGATCATGGGCCTCTTGGCTGCATCTCTGATCAGTCTTCTCCTTGTATGAGCTGAAAATTTAGAGGGACGGCCAGGTCTTGGTAGATTTGCAGTGGTCTGATACTCCTTCCATTTCAATATTATCGCTTGCACAGTGCTCCTTGGGATGTTTAAAGCTTGGGAAATCTTTTTGTATCCAAATCCGGCTTTAAACTTCTTCACAACAGTATCTCGGACCTGCCTGGTGTGTTCCTTGTTCTTCATGATGCTCTCTGCGCTTTTAACGGACCTCTGAGACTATCACAGTGCAGGTGCATTTATACGGAGACTTGATTACACACAGGTGGATTGTATTTATCATCATTAGTCATTTAGGTCAACATTGGATCATTCAGAGATCCTCACTGAACTTCTGGAGAGAGTTTGCTGCACTGAAAGTAAAGGGGCTGAATAATTTTGCACGCCCAATTTTTCAATTTTTGATTTGTTAAAAAAGTTTGAAATATCCAATAAATGTTGTTCCACTTCATGATTGTGTCCCACTTGTTGTTGATTCTTCACAAAAAAATACAGTTTTATATCTTTATGTTTGAAGCCTGAAATGTGGCAAAAGGTCGCAAAGTTCAAGGGGGGCGAATATTTTCGCAAGGCACTGTAGTTGGCTGGGTATTCTGTGCATCAGGAAGACAGAACAGCTGCCTCTGGTAAGACAAGGGGTGGTGGTCTGTGTCTATTGGTCAATAACAGCTGGTGCGCAAAATCAAATATTAAGGAAGTCTCAAGGTTTTGCTCGCCTGAGTTAGAGTATCTCATGATAAGCTGTAGACCACACTATATGCCGAGAGAGTTTTCATCTATATTTTTCATAGCCGTCTATTTACCACCACAAACTGATGCTGGCATTAAGACCGCACTCAACGAGCTATGAAAAATATAGATCAAAACTCCCTCTGCATATCCGGGCCCCGAATAGACAGGAGACTCCGGCAGCGGCGGAGTGAAGGGCGACTACGGAAGCGACGGAGTGAAGGGCGGCTCCGGCAGCTCCTGACTGACGGGCTGCTCCGGCAGCTCCTGACTGACGGGCTACTCCGGCAGCTCCTGACTGACGGGCGGCTCCGGCAGCTCCTGACAGACTGGCGGCACCGGCAGCTCCTGACAGACGGGCGGCTCTGGCAGCTCCTGACAGACGGGTGGCTCTGGCAGCTCCGGACAGACGGGAGAACCTGGAGGGAGGAGACGGAGAGACAGCCTGGTGCGTGGGGCTACCACAGGACCCACCAGGCTGGGGAGACCTACAGTAGGCCTGGTGCGTGGAGGAGGCACCGGATGCAACAAAAACACTAAACAGAAAATAACTACCCACAACCCATAGTAGGAAAACAGGCTGCCTAAGTATGGTTCTCAATCAGAGACAACGATTGCCAGCTGCCTCTGATTGGGAACCATGCCAGGCCAAACACATAGAGATAGAAAATAGAACACAAAACATAGAATGCCCACCCCAACTCACGCCCTGACCAAACTAAAATAGAGACATAAAAAAGGAACTAAGGTCAGGACGTGACAACAGGAGTAAGATTGAATCCTACAACACCGGCTCCGACGCTAGTCGGATGTGTCAGGGCTTGCAAACTATTACAGACTACAAAAGGAAGCCCAGCCGTGAGCTGCCCAGTGAAATGAGCTTACCAGATGAACGAAATGACTTCTATGCGCCCACCGTGGCAAGCAACACTGAAGCATGCATGAGAGCACCAGCTGTTCCGGACGACTGTGTGATCATGCTCTCCGTAGCCGATGTAAGTAAGCCCTTTAAACAGGTCAACATTCACAAGGCCACAGGACCAAACGGATTACCAGGACGTGGACTCAGAGAATTTGCTGACTGTCAAGTGTCTTCACTGACATGTTCAATCGCTCCCTGGCAGAGTTTGTAATACCTACATGTTTCAAGCAGACCACCATAATGCCTGTGCCCAAGAACACCAAGGTAACATGCCTAAATGACTACCGACAAGTAGCACTCAAGTGCTTTGAAAGGCTGGTCATGGCTCACATCAACACCATCATCCCAGAAACACTAGACCCACTCCAATTCGCATTCCGCCCCAACAGATCCACAGATGACGCAATCTCTATTGCACTTCACACTGCCCTTTAAAACCTGGACAAAAGGAACACCTATGTGAGAATGCTGTTTATTGACTACAGCTCAGCATTCAACACCATAGTGCCCTCAAAGCTCATCAATAAGCTAAGGACCCTGGGACTAAACACCTCCCTCTGCAAATGGATCCTGAACTTCCTGATGGGCCACCCCCAGGTGGTAAGGGTAGGCAACAACACATCTGCCACGCTGATCCTCAACACGGGGACCCTCAGGGTTGTGTGTTAGTCCCCTCCTGTACTCCCTGTTCACCCACGACTGTGTGGCCAAGCACGACTCCAACACCATCATTAAGTTTTCCGACGACACAATAGTGGTAGGCGTGATCACCGATGATGATGAGACAGCCGATTGCGAGGAGGTCAGAGACCTGGCAGTGTGGTGTCAGGACAACAACCTCTCCCTCAACCTGATCAATACAAAGGAGAAGATCGTGGACTACAGGAAAAGGAGTGTCGAGCGCGCCCCTATTCTCATTAACTGGGCTGTAGTGGAGCAGGTTGAGAGCTTCAAATTCCTTGGTGTCCACATCACCAACAAACTATCATGGTCGAAACACACCAATACAGTCGTGAAGAGGTTACGACAATGCCTATTCCCCCTCAGGAAACTGAAAAGATTTGGCACGGGTCCTCAGATCCTAAAAAATGTCAACAGCTGCACGCTCGAGAGCAAGCTGTACCATCGAGAGCATCCTGAATTGCTCGGCCTACGTAAGGCGCTACAGAGGGTAGTGTGGCCAAGTTTCCTGCCATCCAGGACCTCTATATTAGGCAGTGTCAGAAAGCCATAAAAATTGCCATCGACTCCAGCCACCCAAGTCATAGACGGTTCTCTCTGCTACCGCAAGGCAAGCGGTACCAGAGCGCCAAGTCTAGGTTCAAAAGGCTTCATAACAGCTTCTACCCCCAAGCCATAAGACTCCTGAACAGCAAATCAAATGGCTACCTAGACCCTTTTTTTTAACGCTGCTGCTACTCACTGTTTATAATTTATGCATTTTCACTTTACCCCTTCCAGTACCTACATGTACACGAGTGTTCAAAAGTTTGGGGTCACTTAGAAATGTCCTTGTTTTTGTTCATTAAAATAACATCAAATTGATCAGAACGCTGTGTACTACTCCCTTCACAGAACAGCGCAAACTGTCTCTAACCAGAATAGAAAGTGGAGTGGGAGGCCCCGGTGCACAACTGAGCAAGAGGACAGGTACATCAGAGTGTTTAGTTTGAGAAACAGACACCTCACAAGTCCTCAACTGGCAGCTTCATTAAATAGTACCCGCAAAACACCAGTCTCAAGGTCAACAGTGAAGAGGTGACTCCGGGATGCTGGCCTTTCTAAGTGAACCCAAACTTTTGAACGGTAGTGTACATATTACCTCAATTACCTTGACTAACCTTTACCCCAGCACATTGACTGGGTACCCTGTATAATGCCTTGTTATTGTTATTTTATTGTTACTCTTATTTTTTAACTTTAGTTTATTTAGTAAATATCTTTTTTTACTTTTTTATTTTTCTAAAAACTGCATTGTTAGTTAAAGGCTTGCAAGTAAGCATTTCACAGTATGGTCAACACCTGACGTATTCGGCGCATGTGACAAAAAAAAATCTATTCGATTTGAAATAATGTGAGATCAATTAAAAGTAGTGCCAATCATGTTGGAGGTTAATTAAAATAATCAAACTTGTTGTTTATGCTTTACATTCCAAGTGTTGCCATTGATTCCTTGTAGAGATGCCACACCACTGCTTTTGTCACATAAGATGGCAGCTGCTTTCCACCGAAGGGTTTATGTCCTGGGTGGCATGCTGGTAATACTATTGCATTATCCACTGCATAGTTATTGATGAAGTTCACAACTCGCTGAAAGTCCTCATTCTTCAGGTGTAACCTGTGCTTGCTTGGGCCGGCTCTCTTTTTGATGAGGCCATTCTCCTTGTATGACTTGTGGAGGATAGTCAGGCGTGTTCTACTGATGCTGAAAGACAAATTCCAGATAAAAATATGTTAGCATTATTAGATGAGGCTTACCCAGACACACTTCTCTAAATTGATGGGTCATGTGAAAGAGAGGCTATAACCCCCCCCCCCCCCCCTCTATTGTCTAGACCTGTTCAAATGTTCATGAAATACAATAAATGGCCTTAATCACCCCAAGACACACCTGGCTAACTTGACGGGTCATGTAATCATCTGGCAAAGTGGAGTATTTTGTTTAGACATGTAAATTAGCTAAACAATTAACCATAATCCCAACCTTATACAGTACAAGCAATATAAATTGATTGTCATAGCTAGCCGCCATGCATGAAATGCGGTATGAATCTGCAGATTGCTAAATCTAATCAGCTAGGTTTGATGTTAGGCTAATGATAGCTAGCTATAACTAGCAATGCAAATGGATTTCTGAGATACAAATAATATTACCAACAGTAGACAGACCATACGATGCAGCTGTACATAGTCCATCGGTAAATAGCCCACCCAATTTACCTACCTCATCCCCATACTGTTTTTATTGATTTACTTTTCTGCTCTTTTGCACACCAGTATCTCTACCTGCACATGACCATCTGATCATTTATCACTCCAGTGTTAATCTGCTAAATTGTCATTTGCCTACCTCCTCATGCCTTTTGCACACAATGTATATAGACTCTTTTTCATTTATAAAAAAATGTTCTACTGTGTTATTGACTTGTTTATTGTTTACTCCATGTGTAACTCTGTGTTGTTGTCTGTTCACACTGCTATGCTTTATCTTGGCCAGGTCGCAGTTCTAAATGAGAACTTGTTCTAAACTAGCCTACCTGGTTAAATAAAGGTGTAATAAAAAAATAAAAAATAAAATACATGTAACATTAGCTAGCGAGCCAGCCAGCTAACATTAGCTAGCTAGCTAACAGTATGCTTTAACAATTTTGACAAAACTAGAAAATGTCACTGATTTCAAAACTCTGTTGATCTGCGCTCCTTTTCCATCACTGTTATAAGAAGACTGCAATGTCTGGTTAAATGAAAATGTTTTAACCTAAATAAGGGATTTCCTCATCATCTTTTCATTTTCAGAATTAGAGAGAATCAGCATGGCACAATTGTCCTCCAGAAAGTAGTTAATCACAACTTTTTCCCATTGATAGCACCTGCTAAATTCAGGGCAGCAATGTTGTTGAGAGCAGTAGCAACACTTTTGCAGTTCTCCATGATATATAAAATAAATAAAAAAAACAGTGGTAGCAAGGATTATCTACACATACTGAGCAGCTCATGTTATAGACAGAAGCATGCTACATGGCAAACCAATCCGAACTCATCTCTCGGCATGTCCAGCCCATTCATTATCTCAGCCAATCATGGCTACAGGGAAGGTTCCTGACTTTTTCTGTGGCTAAACCCACTAGGCTTGTAATTTAACAATTGCATATTTACAGATGGCATACAAGTTTGTAATTATGGTACATGAAAGTTCACATGTTCCAGAATGCATTTCTGCCAAAAATTCATTTTTATAAAAAATATACAGTATTAGTCAAAGGTTTGGATACACCTACTAATTCAAGGGTTTTTGCAGATGGGCTATATACAGGTGCAGTGATCTGTGAGCTGCTCTGACAGCTGGTGCTTAAAGCTAGTGAGGGAGATATGAGTCTCCAGCTTCAGATATTTTTGCAGTTTGTTCCAGTCATTGGCAGCAGAGAACTGGAAGGAAAGATGACCAAAGGAGGAATTGGCTTTGGGGGTGACCAGTGAGATATACCTGCTGGAGCACGTGCTACGAGTGGGTGCTGCTATGGTGACCAGTGAGCTGAGATAAGGCGGGGCTTTACCTAGCAGAGACTTGTAGATAACCTGTAGCCAGTGGGTTTGGCAACGAGTATGAAGCGAGGGCCAACCAACAAGAGCGTACAGGTCGCAATGGTGGGTAGTGTATGGGGCTTTGGTGACAAAACGGATGACACTGAGATAGACTGCATCCAGTTTGTTGAGTAGGGTGTTGGAGGCTATTTTATAGATGACATCACCGAAGACGAGGATCGGTAGGATGGTCAGTTTTAAGAGGGTATGTTTGGCAGCATGAGTGAAGGATGCTTTGTTGCAATATAGGAAGCCAATTCTAGATTTAATTTTGGATTGGAGATGCTTAATGTGAGTCTGGAAGGAGAGTTTACAGTCTAACCAGACACCTAGGTATTTGTAGTTGTCCACGTATTCTAAGTCAGAGCCATCCAGAGTAGTGATGCTGGACGGGCGAGCAGGTGTGGGCAGGGATCGGTTGAATAGCATGCATTTAGTTTTCCCTGCATTTAAGAGCAGTTGGAGGCCACGGAAGGAGAGTTGTATGGCATTGAAGCTCGTCTGGAGGTTAGTTAACACAGTGTCCAAAGAGGGGCCAGAAGTATACAGAATGGTGTCGTCTGCGTAGAGGTGTACCAGAGAATCACCAGCAGCAAGAGCAACATCATTGATTTATACAGAGAAGAGAGAAGAACATCTGCCTCCTGTGTCTGCATTTGGGTCTCGCCTTGTGCCCTTATAGGCGAGGCTATAAACACGGGGTACCGGTACAGTCAATGTGTGGGGGCACCGGTTAGTCAAGGTAATTGAGGTAATATGTACATGTAGGTAGAGTTATTAAAGTGACTATGCATAGATAATAACAGAGTAGTAGCAGCATAAAAGAGGAGGGGGGTGCAATGCAAATAGTCTGGGTAGCCATTTGATAAGCTGTTTCAAAGCCTCTTGAACCTAGACTTGGCGCTCTGGTACTGCTTGCCATACATGCCATCCGTTACTCCCAACCCTGCTTGTCAAAACACAACTGATCGGCTTAAACGCATTACGAATGAAAGAAATTCCACAAATGAACTTTTAACAAAGCACACCTGTTTTTTAAGTTATTGTCCTACTGAAGGTAAATTAATCTCCCAGTGTCTGGTGGAAAGCAGACTGAACCAGGTTTTCCTCTAGGATTTTGCTTGTGCTTAGCTCGATTACAAGCAAACTCACAACATGATGCAGCCACCACTATGCTTGAAAATATAAGGAGTGGTACTCAGTAATGTGTTGTATTGGATTTGCCCCAATCGTAACACTTTGTATTCAGGACAAACAGCAAATTGCTTTGCCACTTTTTCTGCAGTATTACTTTAGTGCCTTGTTGCAAACAGGATGCATGTTTTAGAATATGTTTTATTCTGTACAGGCTTCCTTATTTTCATGCTGTCAATTAGATTTGTAATGGTGGAGTAACTACAATGTTGTTGATACATCCTCAGTTTTCTTCTGTCACAGCCATTAAACTCTAACTGTTTTAACGTCAACCTGTCGAGCCGGCTGAGGTGCGGGAATCTGTCGAGCCAACTGAGGCGCGGGAATCTGTCGACACTCCCTGATGCTTCCCTTGGGTGAGGTACAAAACATTTTATTGAATCCTTTTTATATTCAGACTGTAACACAACAAAATGTGGAAAGAGTAAAGGACTGTACTTATGTATAAATTTTATTGCTAATTATTAAAAATTAAATGGGGAATGTGTTATTCAGTACCATGACCAAATCATCCCAGCTTTGATATGTATCCCCTCTATTAAGGATTAAAGGGGGAATGTGTTAACTTTCAACACAATTTATCTTGGGGCTGGGTTTTGCATTAACTAAGACCATGACCAAATCATCCCAGCTTTGATGATATTTTTGTTTTCTTTACTTTTGAATTCAAGATGAAGGGATGTGGTTGTAGGCCTACAGTTGGTAATATTAGTCCTGCAATTGGTTATAGCTCTCATGACAAAAAAATATCAAAAATCAATGGCCCAAAAGTAAATGTATATATTTCTCTCTTCACTCAAAGTATGATGTTTCAGAGAAACCATGGCAAAGGGAACCCAGCTCAGGAGTCTGAGTGTGGGTGCAACATAGGGTCCTCCGTGTTTGGGCCTCTGGCAGACTGCGCAGGCTTCTGAAGATGTACCAGCTGCTCTGTACAGAGACCATCAGCCATGCCAACACGCCATTGGTACAGGACCTTCTCCAGAACATCTGTTGACCAAGGTGTGTCTTAGGCTGTATTTAGTTACCACTAACACAATCATATTCAGACCTTGGCCTCATCCAGATCATCAAACCCCAAACTTATTGCAAACTCTTAGTAAGCACTTTCATACAACTGTCAAACTGAATTATGTTTTGTACTTTTGAAAGAAACTTAAACAATGTATGTTGTTTTGTTGTTGCCTTGGGATGAGTTGGAAGTTGGAAAAGTAACCATATTTTCCATTAAATCGAATCTTTGGCAGTGCAGCCAATGGCCATCCCTATTACAGGGCTTTCAGTCAATTCAATGAACTTCCAGGTGTCTAAATGTATGGCCAGTTGGAAGTCAAAAGAAGAAGAAAAAAATCTTTATGTATAAAACAGGATTTATCATGGTTTTAAATCCATCATCAATCTGGATCAACTAAACAGACAGTTAACATCAACTAACAGGCAGTTAACCCACTGTTCCTTGGCCGTCATTGAAAATAAGAATTTGTTCTTAACTGACTTGCCTAGTTAAATAAAGTAAAAAAATAAAAAAAAGGGCATTTCGTATTTTTTTTCACCCAACTTTTTACCTAAATCCAATGACATGGTGACATTTTTGTTGATTTCACATTGAATCCACGTTAGTTGACATTGAACTGATTCCCAGGTGGAGGTGCTTTCAAGAAAGAAAGAAAGAAAGAAAGAAAGAAAGAAAGAAAGAGACAGACAGACAGACAGACAGACAGACAGACAGACAGGCAGGCAGGCAGGCAGGCAGGCAGGCAGGCAGGCAGGCAGGCAGACAGACAGACAGACAGACAGACAGACAGACAGACAACTCTGTATTTCAGATGCTCAGCATATGTTTGTCTCTGCTGTACATTACTAGCATTTCCTGATAAGGAAGGTGAAACGGGGGATGCCCTGCCCAGTCTGCAGCCTCTACTCAGAGTAGTACAGAGAGAGGGCTACACCTTGCGGACAACAGCTCCACATCTGGAACCTCTCCTCGGGACACAGGAACATTGCAGATCTCGTGAGTCACTCACTAACTTTCTCACATGCACACACACACATTCCATCTTTACCTCTGTGCATTAGCCACAACTATTGCTTGTGAGCTGACCACATCCTTCAGACACATGACAAATGTAGCGGTAGAATAACCTGGAAACCTACAGACATTTTTAAAGATGAGTAGTCTTGAGGTTAATGAATTGGATGAGTCCACTGGTGGTTGATCATGTCAAAGATATCCAGATTAAAAACATATTTAAACACTCTTGGAGGACAATAGAAAACATGTATTTATTATTAGAGGCTGAATATCTTTCACACACATCCAGTTTGCTCCTTTATTCATGGAACCAGAAGGCTATCATCATGACATGTTTAAACTAGGCTATGTGTAATTCAAAGAAAATAACAACCTGCACACTGTATTAACAAAGTGTCACTCATGTGCCAATATCTCGGCCTCATGGCCAACAAACACTGTCTCTTTACATTTACACAGACGTTGGCGCTAAGGCAAAGTTGTTTTACACACAGACACACATCCATAAATACTCTTGAACTTTTAGCAGCCAGTACTTCACAAGACACAAAACCTAACGAGACACAAATGGGGAAATTAACGGGATAGAGTATGACTGTTCGATGAGTGTGCAATGAGTTGGTTCAATGCTTTTCAATAAACGTTGGTGAGCTATCCAATAGATCTGAATTCAGTCCAGCTCTCATGGCTCTTTTTTATCCCTTTTTTCATGAGTCATGTTTTTGCTATTTCACTGCAACACATTCACATTTTACAAGCCAGCGGGGAGCTCTTGAGCAGTCTACTCCCAGTCCTTATCAAGCTATACTCTGTATGATGCTCTGATGTTCAATACACTCACAAACTGCATGTTTACTTCTGCATGAGATAAGTGAAGTAAAGCCACAAAGGGATGCTTACGTAACCAAGAGGTTTGTGAATATGTCCTGAATTGAAAGGTTTGGTTGAATAAGAATACCTTGTCTGTTGTCTGAAAGAATTACTTTCATTTAGATTATTAAGTAGGGATAACAAGGGGATTTTCTTTCCTTCAGTCCTGGCTCTCTCATTAGATTAGCAATGCATCTACAATGATTATTACTGCTCCTTGTTTGTCCAATGACAAAGACAAACGATCTGGAGGGATTACAGTATGCATGGAGGAATAGTCTACCTCATTCTCCAACTCATTTTAGAAAAAGACTCAGTGCCGTTATCCTTGCAAGGTGAGGTATGGAAAGGTATTGAAAACAGGGGTGTCAATCATTATGACCCCTTGCTTTTACAGATTTTTTTTTTTGCCTGCCTGCCTGCCTGCGTGCGTGCGTGTTTATGTGAATATGAAAAACAGCTGTCATCCGGTATATAGACATTTTGAACACAGATGTGCCCCGCACACAATAAACGCCTGACAAATAACAGACTTCTTGTTCCACCAATAGAGAAGTAAAGTATCTTGGTCAGACTCAGGAGGCTAAATGAGACGGGAGAACTCTATAAAGAGTTATATTCCCATGTCAGATGATTTACAACAGAGTGGAATGTGATTCAAACAGTAAACTGTTGTATAGTCAAAGTTATATTCTATGAAATCAGACACTGAAGGAAATATACAGTACAGGGTGTGGCCTGGTTAGAATAATGTATGCTAGTGTAGTATAACACCACCTTCCTCTGTGCTGAAGGATAAGTCATGTTGTTTCAGGGATAAGCTTCCCACACTCTGAGATGGTTATGTCATCAACCGCATAACCTCAGTGTTGTGTTCGAGACCACCTAAAGCGAGACTGATTCAAGACCAAGACTGGAGCAAATTGAGTCCAAGTCAAGACCAAGACCAGAGGGGTTAGCGAGATCGAGTCAAGACCGAGACCGGGAGGGGGACAAGGGGTCTGAGAGACCAGAAAAATGTGAGTCCATTTCACGACCATGACTGGAATTTTGTCAAATCACCACCATAATAAGAGTTCAAAATGTCCAGTATTTCTGTGTTCATATTTCAGAACAACATATGGATTCTTTAGACATTCAGAACAGTAAAAAAATCCTGCTGAGGGAAAATGGAGCCACTATAGAAATTATTACTAACCCAAACACAGTGGGGAACAATGGGCATTCTACACCTTCAGAAAAGGGCTAAGGATATATGAAATAATGATTATAATAATACAATAATGATAGTTACATTATTATTTTCAATGATGTTCTGATTTATCCCTGAAACTGATTACAGTTATCCCTGAATCTGTATTCAGTTTTTGTTGGAAAGGAAAGGGTTAACACTGAAGAGAAAAAAACATCCAATCTGGATTTTTCTTTGCTGGTCTCTGGGGAGATGAATCTAGCTAACTTAGTTAACCATTGGCTAGCTAGGCCATCACAAGCTAGATAAATGCATCAGCCATTCAACTGTATTGGGTAACATGTGAGTGAATCAACAAATCACATTTTGACTTAATGGGTGGGACAGTTTTTCGAAAACTTATGGACCTATCCCTTCTTGAAGGCCAACAGGTCACTGTGTAATAGCGAGCAGTAGTTTTCCCACGATCTAGCTAGCTAGCTTTTATTGACGGCTAGTTTGCAGCGGCTGCAGCAGGTGTTATCAAAGAGGATGTTGTTGCTAATTTGTTACCGTCTCCCCTTTCAAGAATATCTTTCCACAAGAAGTTAAGTTTCAAATGATCATCATCTGGTGAGTGGAACTGTGATTTTATTGCAGTACACTTCCTGTTGTTAGCCATCTCTTTTAAAATAACGTATATGTGTGAAACATTGTTACATTTAAAGTGGAGATGACATAATTTTAGCAACATGAAATCTTATTAAAATCTATTCATATTCACCCCCAGGAAGAATATTACACTTAAAAAAAACAAATCTGACAAGCGACCACTTATATACGGTAATTTTCACGTTTTCAGACATTCTTAGAATGTATGGGAATACTTATACTAAGGCATTTGTGAAAATTCAATAAAAATATAGAGTGGGAAAGCGGCTGTGTGTTTGACCAATTAATAGACACCGCAGTAAATAAAACTTAATAAAAACATCTGTCTTGACAAGGACCTGAGTCTACACAGACAGCCCTATAGCCTTTACACAAACAAGCCATTTGTACACACGGGCCTGCCATCATTCACTTTGAATTGGACTGTATGTTTTAGAGGCAGTTGCAACAGCGCAACTTTAGATCAATAGAATGCATTCGCCAAAATTCACCTGAATGGATTTCTGCAAATATGTAAACACCATGGGAGTCCTCTTACATTTGGGAACATTACAGTCCCATTGATCGAACAACCATGAAAAGGTAGGCTCTCTCTCCCTTAGTTATGCACAACAACAGTTATCAATAACAACAAGATCAACAACTAATGCTAGCCAGAGCAAGATCATCTCAAATCTAATGAAGGAACATTAGATAAACCCTCTCAAACTTTTCAGCTAGTTGGCCATCAAAATTGCAAGGATAAACGATGGGGAATTGTAGCCTCCTTATTCCACTGCAGCTTGCCTGCCAATGCATGCTTGTCCTTGCCAAGCACCCAAGCGAACTAGTTAATCTTCTTAGGGCTGAAATCCCGTAAACGGGATTGATATGACAACAGTCATTGAAAGTGCAGGGCGCCAAATTCAAAACAACAGAAATCTCATTATTAAAATTCCTCAAACATACATATATCTTATACCATTTTAAAGGTAATCTTGTTGTTAATCCCATCACATTGTCCGATTTCAAATAGGCTTTACAGCGAAAGCACCACAAACGATTATGTATGATCAGAGCCAAGTCACTAAAACACACACAGCCATTTTTCCAGCCAAAGAGTGGAGTCACAAAAAGCAGAAATAGAGATAGAATTAATCACTAACCTTTGATTATCTTCATCAGATGACACTCATAGGACTTCATGTTACACAATACATGTATGTTTTGTTCTGTAAAATTCATATTTATATAAAAAAATCTCAGTATACATTGGGCGCGTTATGATCAGTAGTTCCAAAAACATCCGGTGATATTGCAGAGAGCCACATCAATTTACAGAAATACTCATCATAAATGTTGATGAAAATACAAGTGTTATACATGGAATTAAATATATACTTCTCCTTAATGCAACCGCTGTGTCAGATTTCAAAAAGCTTTATGGAAAAAGCAAACCATGCTATAATCTGAGAACGGCGCTCAGAGAACAAATACATATATCCTCCATGTTGGAGTCAACAGAAGTCAGAAATAACATTATAAATAGTAACTTACCTTTGATGATCTTCATCAGAATGCACTCCCAGGAATCCCAGTTCCACAATAAATGTTTGATTTTTTCGATAATGTCCATCATTTATGTCCAAATAACTACTTTTGTTATCGCGTTTGGTAAACAAATCAAAACTCACAAAGCACGTTCACTAGTTGCAGACGAAATGTCAAAAAGTTCCGTTACAGACCGTAGAAACTTGTCAAACGATGTATGGAATCAATCTTTAGGATGTTTTTAACATAAATCTTCAATAATATTCCAACCGGAGAATTCCTTTGTCTTCAGAAAAGCAAAGGAATGGGAGATACCTCTCATGTGAAATGCGCGTGACCAGCGCGTGACTGCAGCCAGACCTCTGACTCAATCCCCTCTCATTCGGCCCCAATTCACAGTAGAAGCATCAAACAAGTTTCTAAAGACGGTTGAATGCCAGCATCCTGGAGTCGCCTCTTAACTGTTGACGTTGAGACTGGTGTTTTGCGGGTACTATTTAATGAAGCTGCCAGTTGATGTACTTGTCCTCTTGCTCAGTTGTGCACCGGGGCCTCCCACTCCTCTTTCTATTCTGGTTAGAGACCATTTGCGCTGTTCTGTGAAGGGAGTAGTACACAGCTTTGTACGAGATTTTCAGTTTCTTGGCAATTTCTCGCATGGAATAGCTGTAACGCCCGGGGTGTAGCGGGGAAGAAGTCAGGCGCAGGAAGCAGAGAGTTCAGGGTAGCGCTAACTTTTAATGCACCACAACGGTGAACAAACGCCAACCCAAACAAATGCCCCAAACACGGGGGACTTAAACAGGCGGGCCTGCTGGTAAATAAAGCCCCACCAATCAGCCTAAACCAAACACAAGTGAAACCAATAAACAGAAAAGGGGAAAAAAGGGATCAGTGGCAGCTAGTAGGCCGGTGACGACGGCTGCCGAGCGAACAGGAAGGGGAGCCACCTTCGGTAGGAGTCGTGACAATAGCCTTCGTTTCTCGGAACAAGAATAGATTGACGAGTTTCAGAAGAAAGTTATTTGTTTCTGGCCATTCTGAGCCTGTAATCGAACCCACAAATGCTGATGCTCCAAATACTCAACTAGTCTAATGAAGGCCAGATTTATTGCTTCTTTAATCAGGACAACAGTTTGTTGCAAAAGGGTTTTCTAATGATCAATTCGCCTTTTAACATGATAAACTTGGATGAGCTAACACAACGTGCCATTGGAACATAGGAGTGATAGTTGCTGATAATGGGCCTCTGTACACCAATGTAGATGTTCCATAAAAAAAAATCTAAAAAAATCTGCTGTTTCCAGCTACAATTGCCATTTACAACATTACCAATGTCTACACTGTATTTCTGATCAATTTTATGTTATTTTAATGGGTACTGAGTCAATGTGCTGGGGTACAACCACAAACCAAAGGCGGTAAAGGTGGGCAACAACACATCTGCCACATTGATCCTCAACATGGGGGCCCCTCAGGGTTGCGTGCTTAGTCCCCTCCTGTACTCCCTGTTCACCCATGACAGCATGGCCAATCACGACTCCAACACCATCATTAAGTTTGCCGACAACACAGCGGTGGTAGGCTTGATCACCGAAACGATGAGACAGCCTATAGGGAGGAGGTCAGAGACCTGGAAGGACCTCTATACCAGTCACTTTACCCCTACCTACAGAACATGTACATATTACCTGTCATGCCCTGACCTTAGTTATCTTTGTTTTCTTTATTATTTGGTTTGGTCAGGGTGTGACAAGGGTGGTGTGTTTGGTTTTTTGTATTGTATAGGGGTTTTTGTATGTCTAGGGGTTTTGCTAGTCTAGGGGTTTATATGTCCATGGTTGCCTAGATTGGTTCTCAATCAGGGGCAGCTGTTTATCGTTGTCTCTGACTGGGAACCATATTTAGGTAGCCAGATTCCTTGGTTTATCTGTGGGTTATTGTCTATGTATAGTTGCATGGCAGCACTCGTTGTATTAGCGGCACGGTCATTTTGTATAGTTTGTTAAGTGTTTGTTTATTAAATGAAGATGTAGTCATATCACACTGCGCCTTGGTCTCCTCGTTATGACGAACGTGACATTACCTCAATTACCTTGACTAACCTGTACCACCGCACATTGACTCAGTACCGGTACCCCCTGTATATAGCCTCGTTATTGTTATTTTATTGTTGCGCTTCTATTTTTTACTTTAGTTTTTTTAGTAAATATTTTTCTTAACTGCATTGTTGGTTAAGAGCTTGTAAGTAAGCATTTCCCAGTAAGGTCTACAACTGCATTCGGCGAATGTGACAAATACAATTTGATTTGACTCAGAAAAAGTTGGTGACCACTGTTGTAAACAGTCTTTTGACGATGGGAGACAGCATTCCATGCTTTGGCAGTCGCTTCTAAGATTTCTCAGGGATTCTTTGTGATATTTGCAGGCAAAAAATTTAGATTTTTCTGTGGAAATTCTGACATTTTGTATGCCAATATGTGATTATTTTGCCCAATTTGTTGCAAAAATGTGCTGAAGATGGGAAAAGTTTGTTGACAAGTGGCTTGATTTAACCTCATTATGTGGTAAATATACGTGATTGGTTGAAATTTCAAGCCTTCTTTTTGTACTGTGGTAATGGGTCTGTTTTATGAGATAATACTGCGATGAATTGACTGTTTTGACGTGGAAATAGTGCAGTGATTGGTCAAATTTGATTGGCTCGCATAATATAATTGAATTTGCTCCCAAAAATTCTGAACTCGGAATCCTGGAAGGACTTCTTTGGTTTTGTTTATCTGGCTGCTGATACCAAATTAGAATTTTAGTGTGTTTATCAGTAAAGCAATATTTTATCAATATCCTCCAAATTAGCATGTTTTTAAATATCCTGAATTGACAGTACATTGGGAAAATGTCAGACCTGGTCTTGAGATGTAACATTGCTGCCATTTGTGCCTCCTTGTGTTATGACACTGCTTGCTACTTGAGAAGCGAGGCAGTCTGGAGTATCCCTTCAGAAACCTGCAGCTGTTAGACTGTGAGCTGGACACCTGGTCACTGGAGAGGCTGGGTAGGGCCGTGGCTCTCCGCTCCCTCAGCTCTGTTCCAACTACACGGACAATTAACTTTTGGACTGATATGGACAGCTTCAGGGCTTCATGCACTCTTCTATCCCTCTTCTCATTGTATCTGTTGAGAGTGAGGCTTGGCAAGGTGGGGATGGGGGGGGGGGGGGGGGGGGGGGGGTTCTCCCTTTGTCTTCCTCGATTTGATTAAAAAAACTTAATGAAATTAGGTTGGGATTAGGATGCAAACCAGGTTTAGGGTAAGAGTTTTGGGTTGGGGGAGGGGGTAAATAAAAAAATAGAGAGTGGGGAGATGGAAAAACTTGCTCTTCAGAATATTGGGGAAGGGGGTGCTTTATGATTGTGAGTGATGGGAGGAGTGGTTGAGGTTGTTGTTGTAATGAGTTTTGTTTTCCTTTTTCCAACAGGAGTGGGCAGAGAGGATTACGCACAGATCTGAGCCTCAACAGAACAAGTATTCATGTTTAAAGGCCATGCAAGGTAAGTATGTTTTTTTAAAGCCATGCATGTTTAAGAAGTCTATTCTAGGATAGACTTTGTTAGGGTTAAAAACTGGTGTGTCCGTTTGCATTTAAAATGATCTAAAAACAGCAGAGGTCATCAGTAAACTGGGAGACATGTCCCTCTCTTGGGTGGGAGTAATAAATACCACAAATATACATTGAAAACAGTAAAGGGCTGATAGAGGAGCCTTGGGGAGAACTTGAATGATGTGGTTTCTTCCACCTCCCACCCTCACCGCTATCTTCCAAAGATTTTTTTTTAAAACTGTGAAGAGTGACCATCTGAGTGGGGTAGTTTCAGGTTTGAATCCTTCTCAATGTCAAAGAACACCGCTACTGTGACCACTTTCTTGTTAAATCCTCTCCGTACATCTTTGGCCAGCCGAATTTGTTCTTCCTGAAGCTGGCCTGGTGCAACCCCCCATGTCGTCGAAGTGTCGTTGAAGTCGGTCAGTCAAGACTCTCCCCAGCAGCTTCCCCAGGTTGTTGAGAAGGCTGATGGGGCTATAGTTGGCTGGCTGGTGAGGGTCCTTACCCGGTTTTGGAATCATGGTCACCACTTCTGACTTCCAAGCACGGGGAAGTGACCGACATGGAGGCAGAGGAACTCAGGAGAGGCCTCTTTGAGGGTGAGGAACTCAGGAGAGGCCTCTTTGGGGCCTTGATATTCAACTTCTTGATGTGGCTCTGCATTTCTTTTGTGGTGAAGGGTGTGATGAGGGGGTTATTGGTGTCCAGTGAGGGGTTTATGAAAAGTTGGGGTCCACGATTGACTTCCACTCAGGATCAAACGAGGGGGCATCAGGGCAAGAGTGGACTTCTGTAGGTGGTCTTTAAAAGCATTGACCTTCTTTCTCCCTGTCCTCTTCCACTATTTTTTATTTATTTAAATTTGTACCTTTAGGCAAGTCAGTTAAGAACAAATTATATTTTCAATGATGGCCTAGGAACAGTGGGTTACCTGCCTGTTCAGGGGCAGAACAACAAATTTGTACATTGTCAGCTCGGGGATTTGAACTTGCAACCTTCCAGTTACTAGTCCAATGCTCTAACCACTAGGCTACCCTGCCGCCCCTATACTCCCCTTGTGTTTTAAAACTCATTTTGTGGTTGTTTGTTTTTACATTTATTCTGTGTATTTTTTGCCAGAATGTTTTGGGGTTGAGATCAGAGTAGAACAAGATACTTTATTGCCACGCAACCAGGGTTGGTGATATTTGTTTACGGTACAGCATATATATATATATATATATATATATATATATATATACCCTAGCCTCACCTCATACAACAAACATTCACCCATATTCATTTAAACTTGTCCCATGTGTTCTCCCTATTGAATTTGAAGTCTGCCATATTGCTGAATGAGGCTGAATGGCACCCCCAAAAAATTGCTAAGGATCATGGTGAAAGTGGCCGTGACTAGCAAAGGATCATGGGAGATAGTCATTTTCATACTACCTGAGAGAGTCGACCTTAATGTCTATGGCATGAGGGAGCAAGCCTCCTCATAGCCTGCCGGCCCATGATTGGTCTGTATCAGAACGTGGTCTAATGGCGACAAATGTAAACTTTCAAATAAGCTCAATCGCCACAGTGAATTAATTATTAAAAAAAACTAATTTTAGAGCACAAAACATTGTAATTTACATAGGCTCTCTAGGGCAGACCAGGGCTTTGGCACCGTTCGGTTGCTACGCAGTAGCCAACCAGCAGAGCTTGTTACTTGCTCCAGACCAGTCACTGGAGGACCGGTGGTAAGGCTCTGGGTGGTTGGGGTGAGTTTGAAGGTTTCCCAGTCTGCAGCTTTGTGGTTGTATTGTATTCTTCTGCTTCTAGACTGGGCATGGAGGCAGAAGAGGGTAGGATGGTGGGTGATCACTCGCCACATCTCCACATACTTAGAACATGGTGGCCGTCGCTGCTATTGGGAGGGTGCAGAGGTCTAAATTGTTGACAGAGTTGTAGGAGGATGAATAGGGGAATGGTTTATCACCAATGATGAGGACAAGGTCGGGCTGTTTGAGGATAGTGTTCAGTGCTGTGCCGGCTGGGTTTGTGGTTCTATTATTGAAGGTGGGGTGTTTGGCATTGAAGTCACCCATGATGACGACCTTGTGGGGATGGGATCAACCCCGGGGGAGAGTAGATAGTAGATGGAGGCTAGAGTCAGGCTTGTTCTGTTGGACTGCATGACTCTGGCTGTGATTAAGTCATTTTGTTTAGTTTGATCCGGGTTATTGCAATGAAGGTCTTGTTACACCGCAAGTGTTTCCTGCATTCGTCTTTCTCTCACACTGGGTAATTGTCTTTGTGTGTCTGTCTTTGTTTGTCTGTCTGGCTGCTGGTGTGTCTGTCTGCTTGTTTGTTTGCCTGTCTGCTGGTGTGTCTGTCGGTTTACCATCTGTCTTTCTGTGTATCTGCTTCTGTCTCTGTCTGTTTTGAGTCTTTTAGTCAATGGGTGTTTGTACAGTCATGGTCAAAGAAATGCCCCTCCCAGTGTACTCTGTTCTCTGAACATGTACAATGCAGTAAGGGGGCTGTACTTCATGAAAGACCATTATTTTGGCATCTCCATGTTGCATACACTGCATGGAGGTTCGGATGGCTCTACTGGTGCCTTCAAGGAAATTCCAATAAACAAATGTACAGATGTTTACATAGAAGAGGGGCCTTCCAAGGTTGCTGATCATATTCACGTTCTTCAGTAACAGCCTCAGTTTTATGGTTCCGATTTTTATTGCCTCTCTATTGCACTGTGTGTTTGTAGGATGTATGATTGAATAGGTGATGAAAATGTGAAGATGAATAGGAATGGGCAACTATTTTGGGTCATCCTTCTCTCTCCCTCTCTCTTTCAATTCAATTCAAATATGTTTTATTGGCATGAATGGGTACCACTGTTGCCAAAGCAATGCAATTATATAGTATTATAGTTTGTTCATACATTCAATTCAATTCAACAAATGAAATTACTTATGGTAAATACACTATATATACAAAAGTATTTAGACACCCCTTCAAATGAGTGGATTGGGCTATTTCAGCCACACCCTTTCTTACCGGTGTAGAAAATTGAGCACACTGCCATGCAATCTCCATAGACAAACATTGGCAATAAAATGGTCCGTACTGAAGAGCTCAGTGACTTTCTACATGGCACCGTCATAGGATGCCACCTCTACAACAAGTCAGTTTGTCAAATTTCTGCCATGCTAGAGCTGCCCCTGTCAACTGTAAGTGCTGTTATTGTGAAGTGGAAACGTCTAGGAACAACAACGGCCCAGCCGCGAAATGGTAGGCCACACAAACTCACAGAACAGGACGCCAAGTGCTGAAGCGCGAGGCACGTAAAAGTAATCTGCCCTTGGTTGCAACACTCACTACCGAGTTCCAAACTGCCTCGGGAAGCAACGTCAGCACAACAACTGTTCATAGGGAGCTTCATGAAATGGGTTTCCATGACCAAGCAGCCGCACACAAGCCTAAGATCACCATCCGCAATGCCAAGCGTCCACTGGAGTAGTGTAAAGCTCGCCGCCATTGGACTATGGAGCAGTGGAAACGTGTTCTCTGGAATGATGAATCATGCTTAACCACCTGGCAGACCGACAGACAAATCTTGGTTTGGCAGATGCCAGGAGAACGCTACATTCCCAATGCATAGTGCCAACTGTAAGGTTTGGTGGAGGAGGAATAATGGTCTGGGGATGTTTTTCATGGTTCGGGCAAGGTACATTAATTCCAGTGGAGGGAAACTTAAAGCTACAGCATACAATGACATTCTAGATGATTCTGTGCTTCCAACTTTGTGGCAACAGTTTGGGGAAGGCCCTTTCCTGTTTCAGCATGACAATGCCCTCGTGCACAAAAGCAAGGTCCATACATAAATGGTTTGTCGAGATCGGTGTGGAAGAACTTGACTGGCCTGCACAGAGCCCTAACCTCAACCCCATCGAACACCTTTGGGACGAATTGGAACGCTGACTGTGAGCCAGGCCTAATCGCCAAACATCAGTGACCGACCTCACTAATGCTCTTAAGGCTAAATGGAAGCAAGTCCCCACAGCAATGTTCCAACATCTAGTGGAAAGCCTCTCAAGAAGGTGTTATAGCGTCAAAGGGGGATCCAACTCCATATTAATGGCAATGATTTTAGAATGAGATGTTCAACGAGCAGGTGTCCCCATAGTTTTGGTCATGTAGAGTATATTTGAATGTTATCAGGGTTTCTCTCTCTATATTTTTTTTCTCTCTCCATGGCCCCATCACAACATTCCTAACCGATTCCTCTAGCATTGGCGTAGTAGGACTGAGGTGGCTACAGCTGGCATGGACGGAATGTCTGTAACTGTGGTTTTAATGCATTGCAGGCTGAGGATCTATCCTGGACTCTCTGGTCACTACCAGCGCTATAAAGGTAGAGATGACCACAATCCACATCTGTTGTTGTTTTATGTTGCTATGAACTTGTTTTGAGTGTTATTTACTGGTAACTAACTGGTTATTGGTTATAAAGACACAATCTGAATATTGCCATGGATGGAAAGTGAAGGGACATTTTAAGACGGAGCCGTTGCTATTGTTACTCACTGTAAAAAAGGCCAACCTGCTCCTCTCCTCTCCTTTTTATTGTCGACAGTAATACGAATGTCTGAATGTTGTGCGTGCATCGAAATGTAAGTTGCAGGGGGGTTTATTGGGGATTTGATGAATTACTTAATGTTACTTTGATAAGTTTCAGCCATATGTCCTACTGTATGGCTGTTAGTATTCTTTAATGTTAGAGCTGGCAATGCTGCTTTGCGTATTGCTTATCGTATGTAGTATTATTCCGTACTGCCATAAGTGTTATTATTGCATTGGTTGCAATACTTTTGCAGAAGTGGTTTAAATTGTTGTTGGTGGACATGGAATTGTTCATGCACACGCTACCACAGTGTTTTCCATAGTGTTAAGGTGTTTTATTGTGCTGCCATGGGCAAGCTTCTAGAGTAATCCCAGCTTGCTCATGCTCAGAGTAATTTATGACCATGTGGAGCCAGTGCAGATCTGATACGGTCAAAGCCGGGCAGATTCTCACACAAGGCTGGAGAGAGAGGGTGCCATAAATCTTGACCCTTTGTCAATCCAAGTAATTTGTTTCTCTCTGTCTCTCCAAGAGGTGAATGTTTAAAAGCGAGTGACAGACAGAGGAGCAGCTAATGGATTTACTAACAGGGAGTTATTTAGGGTTTTTGGCAGGGCCAAGCTCTAATTTTGGCAGAAGCAATCCGGCCTGGGTAGGGTAGGGCCTGAATGTCACAGGCAATGGGTAGAGCTCGGTCTTAAAATTCATGCCCGTGCAGGGTTCTAACCCATACTGAGTTCCAAGCTCCTAGTTAAAGGGTGCTTGCTAAGTATATAAATAGTGCAATTATTAATATGGAGTGGTGGGTGTTTGACACAGACACAGCAAATCAAAGAGGAGCGGGGCAGGAACAGCAAAGGCAAAGACCAAAGGTAGTGCTGAAGAATCCCCACAGGACCCAGTTCCCCCTTGGCAACCCGACATAGGGCTGGGGAGATGGATCACAACAGGGTCAAAGATTTACTGAAAAACAGTCATGCCTACGTTCTGTTGTGATTACAGCTTCATATAGCATTACATGATGGAAAGGTTCAAAGGGTTTATACAGTGCCTTGCAAAAGTATTCAGCCCCCTTGAACTTTGCGACCTTTTGCCACATTTCAGACTTCAAACATAAAGATATAAAACTGTATTTTTTTGTGAAGAATCAACAACAAGTGGGACACAATCATGAAGTGGAACGACATTTATTGGATATTTCAAACTTTTTTAACAAATCAAAAACTGAAAAATTGGACGTGCAAAATTATTCAGCCCCTTTACTTTCAGTGTAGCAAACTCTCTCCAGAAGTTCAGTGAGGATCTCTGAATGATCCAATGTTGACCTAAATGACTAATGATGATAAATACAATCCACCTGTGTGTAATCAAGTCTCCGTATAAATGCACCTGCACTGTGATAGTCTCAGATGTCCGTTAAAAGCGCAGAGAGCATCATGAAGAACAAGGAACACACCAGGCAGGTCCGAGATACTGTTGTGAAGAAGTTTAAAGCCGGATTTGGATACAAAATGATTTCTTAAGCTTTAAACATCCCAAGGAGCACTGTGCAAGCGATAATATTGGAATGGAAGGAGTATCAGACCACTGCAAATCTACCAAGACCTGGCCGTCCCTCTAAACTTTCAGCTCATACAAGGAGAAGACTGATCAGAGATGCAGCCAAGAGGCCCATGATCACTCTGGATGAACTGCAGAGATCTACAGCTGAGGTGGGAGACTCTGTCCATAGGACAACAATCAGTCGTATATTGCACAAATTTGGCCTTTATGGAAGAGTGGCAAGAAGAAAGCCATTTCTTAAAGATATCCATCAAAAGTGTTGTTTAAAGTTTGCCACAAGCCACCTGGGAGACACACCAAACATGTGGAAGAAGGTGCTCTGGTCAGATGAAACCAAAATTGAACTTTTTGGCAACAATGCAAAACGTTATGTTTGGCGTAAAAGCAACACAGCTGAACACACCATCCCCACTGTCAAACATGGTGGTGGCAGCATCATGGTTTGGGCCTGCTTTTCTTCAGCAGGGACAGGGAAGATGGTTAAAATTGATGGGAAGATGGATGGAGCCAAATACAGGACCATTCTGAAAGAAAACCTGATGGAGTCTGCAAAAGACCTGAGACTGGGACGGAGATTTGTCTTCCAACAAGACAATGATCCAAAACATAAAGCAAAATCTACAATGGAATGGTTCAAAAATAAACATATCCAGGTGTTAGAATGGCCAAGTCAAAGTCCAGACTTGAATCCAATCGAGAATCTGTGGAAAGAACTGAAAACTGCTGTTCACAAATGCTCTCCATCCAACCTCACTGAGCTCGAGCTGTTTTGCAAGGAGGAATGGGAAAAAATTTCAGTCTCTCGATGTGCAAAACTGATAGAGACATACCCCAAGTGACTTACAGCTGTAATCGCAGCAAAAGGTGGCGCTACAAAGTATTAACTTAAGGGGGCTGAATAATTTTGCACGCCCAATTTTTCAGTTTTTGATTTGTTAAAAAAGTTTGAAATATCCAATAAATGTCGTTCCACTTCATGATTGTGTCCCACTTGTTGTTTATTCTTCACAAAAAAAATACAGTTTTATATCTTTATGTTTGAAGCCTGAAATGTGGCAAAAGGTCGCAAAGTTCAAGGGGGCCGAATACTTTCGCAAGGCACTGTATGAATACTTATAAAACACTTAACTACACACCTGCACGCACAAAAACACACATTTACTTGCACACACAGTCGAGTGGAATTGGAAAAACGTTATCTCTGTCAACTACTTCTAACACCACTGAACCTGTTATCCACTGGCAAGTGCAGACGAGACACAGATACTCTTTCCCTCTACTCAGGACTGTCAGTGTGTTGCTCTCATCATTCATCAAATACCAAGCTATATTGTATACAAAAAAGGGGGAATTTATATTATCTTATACTAATACAATTGCTCAGAGAAAAAGTAAGTAAAAAAAGTGGTGCCAATCTTTTTGACACCTATGATTGTTATAAATGAAATCAAACAATTAGATCTGCTTCAACAAGCACACCTGATTCAACTTGTCAACTAATCATCAAGCTCTTGAAGAGTTAAATCAGGTGAGCTTGCCTGGGGCTAAACAAAAATGTGTGCTGTTGAGAGTACTCGAGGACTGGAGAAGGGAAACAGTGAATCAAGGAACTGAATTGTGGCCTTCCATGGCTTCCTGTTTCACTGGGGTATAAAAATCAGGTAACCTTTTGTCATCACAAATGAAAAGAGGAAAATGGTTGCTGACTTTCATAAATCAGACAATTGGTTAAAAAAAAAAACATCAAAATCCACAAAGAAATGGTTAATTGTCACAAAATCTAAATGTTGCAATGGCCATTTCACTCTCCAGACTTGAAACACAATGAAAATCTGTGGTTTGAATTGAAGAGGGCAGACCATAAGAGCAGACGAAGGATATCAAGGATCTGGAAATATTCTGCATGGAGAAATGGTCTAAGATCCCTTCCAATGTGTTCTCCAATCTCATAAAACATAGAAAGGCTAAGTAATGTTATCCTCGCAAGGGGAGGGTGCACCACGTATTGAAAACATGGGTGCTAATCATTTTGACCCCTACCGTTTTCTCCACGCAATTGTATTAGAATATAATAGTACAATTTTCCCCAAGAAATGCACATTCAATATAGCTTGGTATTTGTATTATTTTATACTGTCTTTTTTGCTCATCTTTATCAAGGGTGCCAATTATTTTGGAGGTGACTGTATTTAAGCAACCCCTCCTTAACCCATCTTCGCTAAGCATGTAGACGTAGGGCCGGGAGGCCAGATGAGCCAGATGTCCTCTGTGTGTAAGGTGAGAGGGAGGGGAAGCCTCCTCTCTCTGCAGTGGGGCCAGGTTGAGACCAAAGGTCCTCTTCCTATCTTAGGAACACAGAGGTGAGGTGAGAGACAGTACAGGCAAGGCTTAAAGAGATTGAACGGGATCGTAAGCACTTACAAATTCGTAACATATTGTGCGAATTGTAATTTGTAACATAAAATACGTTTTTTTTTTGCAGGAAGTAACATATATGGATGACATTGTGCACAATTTTCAGGGATGCGTTTTAGCTGGTGAGCACTACTTTCTAAACTTCTGGTTGAAATGATAGAAAAACCTTTATAAACACATCTTTATATTAGGGAGCGAGGCATCGCTACTGTCTGTCACCCAAGGAGCAGTAATCTATCTCAACAGGTTGCAGGTGTTTCCTTCTCTCGAGGCAGCTCTTTTTGTGCTCTGTTGCTTATGTAATTTTCTTCAGTAGAGTTTGAAGCCACTGCATCCTGTTCCGTGCCCCTCCTCTGGAAAGCAGCGGGATCATCTTTAATTCCTACAGAATCCTGTCCAAACAAACCGACCCCAAAAAAAAAAGAAAGAAATTCACACGGAGGTCTCATCCCAGACTCTCCTACTGTTACTGGGAAGCATTTCAAACCCATGGTAGACCGTCGTCTGCTTTCATTATGATCTATCCTGATTTTAATATCCTGATTTACAGCTCAACCAATTCATGTTAAATCAGGTTGAACAGAGCGATTACAGCGTGTTTCTGTTCAATTCTGACAGAGGGACCAAGAATGAACACTTGTTTTGACAGATGCTTCGGGGCGTTAGCCCCGCATTCAATTAGGGATTGGACGTCTTTATTTGACCATCAATCAGGATGATGAAGTGGTTTGACACCGGCGATGTTGACAACCTAGTTTGTTCTCATGGCAACATGACCTTGGTTTTATTATTTCGGTATTAAATCATTTAATAAAGGCTAATGTTTTGAGTCACTGTCTAAAGGCAGAGGAAGAAAGCAAAGAAGAGGGGGAGGCCTACTGAAGTTGGTCTTTGACTTGAGAAGCTCCACTAAGTCTGGATCAGAAAGTACCAAGGGACCACTGAACTTTATTCAGGTTATCTGCCGGTGAGTGTATGAAATATCAGCACTAGTGTCTGCTTTTCTAGGACATGACACAGACGCACAAGCATGGCTTATTATTTGTGGTGTGTCACGAGGGTCAGAGGGGCATACATTTCTGTCAGAGATAGTCTGAGAGCCATAACTCTTTTTATGGTCTTCCAGAGGGAGAAATACAGAGGAACAAAACAGCAGCATCATTCAGGGACTGAAGACCTTAACTCATCTGCATCTCCACACCAGGTGACCTCCTCTGTGCTCCAAAAACACTTAAACCAATTTACCTCCACTATAGTGTTCTTACAGGGAATGTCTGATGCAATTAATCTGGTCAGTTTTTGTTACTATCCAGCTAGACGTTTTCCTTCCAATGGCAGGAGGTTAAGACTTGCCTAGTTAAAGTTTAGTTTTTTAAAATAAGAGTTCTCAGGGCATTTGTAGCATGCTCTGCAAATTACCCTATTCCCAGAGCCAATGTGTTATTTATTATGGACCCAACTTCAGCACATGGATAGGAGCTGCACACTTACATCCAGAGGCTTCTGCTGCAGGCACGTGCACAGATAGGGCTATACCTGTGCAGAGCACATGCCCCTTTACCCTTCCAGTCTCCAAAGAGCCCTTTTCGGTGGTGGTATAATTTCACCAATTAGTGTTTTTATAAATTCACTAAATTCTCATCTATGCTTCAGAACCAAAAAGTTGAGTGTCTTGATTGTTGACCAATGCCCAGTCATTTGCATTGGGTGCGCATATCCAGATTAGTGGCCAGAAATAACTTATTTGCCTGCCAAAAAACAGAGTAGTTCTACATTTATCATCCATATAAAATACATTTTAGCAAACTACTACTGTCTCAGCTTGCCAGAACAATAGGCCACCTGGCACTTTGACAGAACATGCTTTCCATCCGATCCTGCAACCTCCACTACAAGTATGCCATATGATTTTGTTTGCTCTGAACTCCAGATAAGTTACATGATAGGCCTACACTGAGTATACAAAACATTAAGAACACCTGCTCTTTTCATGACAGACTGACCAGGTGAATCCAGGTGAAACCTATGATCCCTTATTGATGTCACTTGTTAAATCGCCTTCAATCAGTGTAGATGAAGGGGAGGAGACAGGTTAAAGAAGGATTTTTAAGCCTTGAAACATGGATTGTGTCTGTGTGCTATTCAGAGGGTGAAATAGGCAAGAAAAACATTTTAAGTGCCTTTGAATGGGGCATGGTAGGAGTTGCCAGACGCACCGGTTTGTGTCAAGAACTGCAATGCTGCTGGGGTTTTCCACACTCAACAGTTTCCCGTGTGTATCAAGAATGGTCCACCACCCAAAGGACATCAAGCCAATTTAACACAACTGTGGGAAGCATTGGAGTCAGCATGGGGGGGTGCAACTCAATATTAGGAATGTGTTTCTAATGTTTGGTATACTCCGTGTCTCCCCAGTTAATATCTCCCCAGTTAATATTGTCTGCTAACATGATTGACTTTCAGCTCCCCAATGCAGGTGTAAAACACAGTTTATATATTGGGGTTTTTATGGCAGTAATGGCAAGCTACATTTGCTCAGCAGTTGTGCGTGCATGTGCGCATGTGCGTGCGCTGGGGTTGCAAGTTTTGTACAATTCCTTTTTTTAGGGATCCAGGTCAAAATGTTTGAAACCCACTGGGATACATGACAGTGGCAACAAATGGAGTTGGGTTGGATATAGTAATGGTAGGCAACAGTATTTCATACAATCATCTATTTTCACTTTAAATGTGTTGGTCATTGTTAATAAGTTCCGCATTTATTCCAGTTCAAAATAGTTTTGCAGATGTTGCTGCTTTCCTCTCTTCTTATAATAATTGCTAAGAGTCTGTGACTGCTGGTTGCAGAATAAATATTTTTGGGGTGGTGCCCTTTTTTTGGTTTGCGCATAAGGTCTGTGCGAGGCCTTGTTCTACCTTGACATGTGTATTGTGTTGCTGGTATTTAAATTGTTCTGTATGCGTGATTTAAATCTTGCTGAGGGAATTGATATTGTACACATGTTAAATGTTTAGATTCTGGGCTGGTTTACCCTACCCAGATTAAGGCCATGTCTGGACTAAAAAGCCATTTTAATGCACGAAGATTCTCCCAAGGAGAATGCTTTTAGTCCGCAGTAGGCTTAGTCCTGGTCTGGGAAACGGCACTATAGCTGACAGTAATTCAGATATGCCCTATAAAAACATAATGGTCTGCTGATATTCTTCTTTGCAGTGGTGGAAAAAGTACTCAATTGTCATACTTGAGAAAAAGTAGAGATATCTTAATAGAAAGTGACTCAAGTGAGTCACCCAGTAAAATACTACTTGAGTAAAAGTCTAAAAGTATCTGGTTTCAAATGTCCTTAAGTACAGTGGTGGGAAAAGTCCTCAGTTGTCATACTTGAGTGAAAGTAAAGCTATACATAAAATTCCTTATATTAAGCATACCAGATGGCATGATTTTCTTGTATTTTTTATTTACGGACAGCCACGGGCACACACCAACACTCAGGCATCATTTAGAAACACAGTATGTGTTGAGTGATTCTGTCAGATAAGAGGCCGTAGGGATGACAACCCCTTACATTTATAGGTGTGTGAATTGGACCATATTGCTGTCCTGCCTGAGCATTTAAAATGTACCGGGTACTTTTGAGTGTCAGGGAAAATGTGTGCGAGCAAAAGTACATCTTTTCATTGGGAAGGTATTGGAGTAACATTTGTAAAACATATACATAGTAAAGTACAGATACCCCAAAAATGACTTAAGTATTACTTCAAAGTATTTTAATTTGGACCTAATACTTGGACCTAATTGGACCTTACTGAGAACTACATTGGAGATATTGGAGGGAACTGCTTCTAAATGCTCTTAAAGAGAGGAAAGAAGGTAAGGCTACAGCTGGCTGGCTGATGATGGCAAGATGGAGTGGACTGGCTTTTGTACTCCAGCAACAATATTATAAATACTGAGAGCATGCGTTGGGTGGAGACTCTTCAGAGTGTAACCTTTAGATAGGTTTCTCCAGTTAGCCAGCCTGAGTTCTCATAGTGTGTTGTATTTTGTATTATGCCCCGGCTTTGCTGAACTAAACTGCCTCCTTTAAAAAAGTCTGTCACCCCTCGAATAAGCGCCAACATATTTGCTACCATTTCAAAGATTTCACATAAGAGGGAGAGAAGGATCACACTGAGATCAAAACAGAGTGTATGAATAATACCAAGAGTGTGCAGAGCTGTCATCAAGGCAAAGGGTGGCTACTTTGAAGAATTTCAAATATATTTTGATTTGTTTAACACTTTAGTTACTAAATGATCCCATGTGTTTCCATAGTTTTGATGTCTTCACTATTATTCTACAATGTAGAAAATAGTCAAATAAAGAAAAACCCTTGAATGAGTAGGTGTTTCCAAACTTTTGACTGGTACTGTATTGGCTCAGGGGTTAATACTGATCTAATCAAGATGTGTTTTTTTTTTAATATATATTTTTTTACAAATGTTACAATTATTCCACTTTGCCATTGAGTTATTGGTGTAGATCATTAACAAAATTACATTTAAATCGAATTTAATCCGACTTTGTAAAAAAACATGAAAAAGGCAAGTGGCGTGAATACTTTCTGAAGCCACTGTATTGTTTAGATATGGTTACATGTAGTGGCAAATGTTTGGAAAGAGCTGAGTTGTGTAAAAGTTTAGTGCCATTATTAGTATAATAGGCATTTCAAGGGTTTGTTTTTTTACTCAATTATTTGAAAAAGTACAACTGAGCAACAGTAGCCATACAGTATATTAAAAAAAAAACACACACACACCAAAAATAACCAGAACAGAAGGGTGCACAATACATAATACGAGCATCTGTTACCTTTTCTTAGCTTCTTGAGACCTACAGTGAAGTATTTTACCTTCATTCGCAGTAGCCTACCTTTTAATCTTTGTCTCCGCCATGTGTTCGTTTATTAGTACTGCAGGTGTTTTAGCGCATGAGCGCCTCCTGGTTTGTTTGTTTGCTCCACGGACTAGCTAGCCTGCTTATTTCGTCCATTTTGTTTTACCTTTAGCTAGATTATTCTATGGCAGAGATGGAAGACGGTGAAGAGCCGGGTTTAATACACTCTCACAGCTCTAATTCGGGGTCAAAATCGAGCAGTGACAAGATGTTTTCTCTCAAGAAATGGAATGCTGTGGCAATGTGGAGCTGGGATGTGGAGTGCGATACATGCGCCATCTGTAGGGTCCAAGTTATGGGTACGTTTGTTTGAATCAGTGATTTAGCTAGCTAGCCAGCTACAGTAACTAGTTATAGTAGGACACCCATAGTCAACTATTGGTGTGCATTAAGCTAGCTAACAACAACAACGATAAATACAGTAGCTTAGTGGTCAGACAGTCACCTAGCTAAGCTGATTAAGAGATGACCATCATGTCATGGGCAGACAGACCGATAATGGATCCTAGTTGGATAGCTTAGCTTGCTAGATCATATCTAGCTACAAAACAGACAACTAACGTTAGCTAGCTAATATAGCTAACGTTAGAATTCTGAAAACATGACTCAAGGCATTGCAAGGAATCAAGCTAGTTACAGTAACCAACTAACCTCGCATGGGAAGACTGAATTGCTATCAAGCTAGCCAGCTGTGTCAGTCCATATGTCACCATGTAGGAATGGTCAACGACAGCTGTGCACCAGTATAGCTAGTTGGTTAGTAAGTTTCCTTGATATATATACCTTATCTTTGCAGATGCATGCTTGCGGTGTCAGGCTGAAAATAAACAAGAGGACTGTGTTGGTAAGCTACTTTAAACGTCTTAGCCAAACATTTATATAGCCCCAAGACACCAATCTGGTGTTATAAGACCAGCGGTAGGTATGGGTCTGCTCCAGTGTTGGGGAAACCTGGATACACATTTTATAGATCCAGAACCGGGCCACAACTCCCACTGGTCTCACACCATGTGCATGTGACAGATATACCTGGGTTTCTAGTCTAGTATATGGGGTTACAATTTGATAAAGCCAGGGTATCTTAACCTTGGTAAAGCAGAGTTTGTACTGTGTATGCGTTAGGATACATATATTGATTGTGTGTGTACCAATATGCTTTACCATCTATTCGGCTGACATGCTGAATTTGAAAATACCATGTAGCACACAATTTTATAGTGTGCTTCTGTCTCCCCTCTTTCACAGTGGTATGGGGAGAGTGCAACCACTCTTTCCACAATTGCTGCATGTCTCTCTGGGTTAAGCAGAACAATCGCTGTCCACTGTGCCAGCAGGACTGGGTCGTACAGAGAATCGGCAAATGAAGTCCCTCTAACTTCCCCATCCTTCCACTGCAAGTTTGGGCAGGAGACCGGACTGAGAAACTTCGACCTTCTATGTACATGTGTGTGTGCATGCCTCTGTCATTCCTTCGATGTTAAGATATAGAATGAATGGCCAATATCCAGGTGAAGACGTCCTTGCCCCGCTGTTTGATGGAAACATTGGCAGGTGCAGGGCAATGCTGAAGAACTCTGAGGATAGGTGCTGCGTTTGGTGTCTTTGTTACCTTTTTTTGTGTCGTTCAAGATTTTTTTTGTGAGAAAAAAAGTTAGTTATTAAAAATAAATCTACACTTAGCTTTGTTATTTCTTCCTTTTTAGCATTTTAATGTGATGGTTTATTGTTATGGTTGCATCCCCTCAGACCATGAGGTGTCTGCCTTTCTTGCTACCTGTAAGAGCCCATTTAATACATCACCTGCTAAGATAATGTTCACAGAATACTATTGCCTCTGCATCATGTGTAGGCTATTGGGGTTTGGATCCATGGTGATGCAGGGACTGTGTTTAGTCCTGGCAGGGACAACCAGTAGGAGAGGAGCACTCCGTGCCAGTCAACCAATCAGAGAACTTCCAATATTGCATAATTGTGGCATTGTAATTGCATAATACATGCCAATCAGACACGTTACACTTGTCTATAAGAATAGTCACATTCAACTGATGAAATAATGAGTTAAACCTGAAATATTATATTCTGCTTAACATGCATTTCATGTGAAATACATGAATGGTTTGGGAAATGTTTTGATGGATATTTGTGTGGCTATGGCCAAAGTTGGGAAGCCTTTTCCTTCCTGATATTTTCTATGGTTACAAGCAGCCATGTATGTTGTATAGGAATGTAACACCCTGTAGCTTCCATGTGGGAAACAAGGAAAATTTGACCTATAGCAATGGCCACTGTACAAACACACCTTTTCCTATGACTGAACATGCCATGCTCTGCTTTTCAACAACTTAATGTAACAGCTCAGATAAACTATTGAATAATTAACTTTGTGTATACATGCCAACTCATTTAAAATCAGCACAACTACCGGAGCTGTTTTGGATGCAAGGAGTTGTGCAAGAATAGACCTGAGTTGTGTAATTGTTGAGATGATGTATATACAGTGCAAAAACAGGAAAAATCATTTGTGTTTCACTCTGATACTATACAGACAATAACTGTCAAAAGTTTGGACACCTACTCATTCCAGGCGTTCTCTTTATTTGTACTTTTTTCTACATTGTAGAAAATAGTCATTAGACTATGGAGTCATGTACTAACCAAAACAATTTAAAACAAATCTAAATATATATTTGAGATTCTTCAAAGTAGCCACCCTTTGCCTTGATGACAGCTCTGCACACTTGACATTCTCTCAACCAGCTTCATGAGATAGTCACCTGGAATGCATTTCAATTAACAGGTGTGCCTTGTTAAAGTTAATTTGTGGAATTTATTTTCTTCTTAATGTATTTGAGCCAATCAGTTGTGTTGTGACAAGGTGGGGGTGATAGCCCTATTTGGTAAAAGACCAAGTCCATATTATGGCAAGAACAGCTCAAATAAGCAAAGAGAAACAACACTCCATCATTACTTTAAGACATGAAGGAAGGTCAGTCAATCCAGAAAATGTCAAGAACTTTTAAAGTTTCAAGTGCAGTCGCAAAAACCATCAAGCGTTATGATGGAACTGGCTCTCATAAAGACCGCCACAGGAAAGGAAGACCCAGAGTTACCTATGCTGCAGAGGATACGTTCATTAGAGTTACCATCAGAAATTAAAGCTCAAATAAATTCTTCACAGAGTTAAACAGAGACATCTCAAATCAAATCAAATTTTATTTGTCACATACACATGGTTAGCAGATGTTAATGCGAGTGTAGCGAAATGCTTGTGCTTCTAGTTCCGACAATGCAGTAATAACCAACAAGTAATCTAACTAACAATTCCAAAACTACTGTCTTGTACACAGTGTAAGGGGATAAAGAATATGTACATAAGGATATATGAATGAGTGATGGTACAGAGCAGCGTAGGCAAGATACAGTAGATGGTATCGAGTACAGTATATACATATGAGATGAGTATGTAAACAAAGTGGCATAGTTAAAGTGGCTAGTGATACATGTATTACATAAGGATACAGTCGATGATATAGAGTACAGTATATACGTATCCATATGAGATGAATAATGTAGGGTAAGTAACATTATATAAGGTAGCATTGTTTAAAGTGGCTAGTGATATATTTACATCATTTCCCATCAATTCCCATTATTAAAGTGGCTGGAGTTGAGTCAGTGTCAGTGTGTTGGCAGCAGCCACTCAATGTTAGTGGTGGCTGTTTAACAGTCTGATGGCCTTGAGATAGAAGCTGTTTTTCAGTCTCTCGGTCCCAGCTTTGATGCACCTGTACTGACCTCGCCTTCTGGATGATAGCGGGGTGAACAGGCAGTGGCTCGGGTGGTTGATGTCCTTGATGATCTTTATGGCCTTCCTGTGACATCGGGTGGTGTAGGTGTCCTGGAGGGCAGGTAATTTGCCCCCGGTGATGCGTTGTGCAGACCTCACTACCCTCTGGAGAGCCTTACGGTTGAGGGCGGAGCAGTTGCCGTACCAGGCGGTGATACAGCCCGCCAGGATGCTCTCGATTGTGCATCTGTAGAAGTTTGTGAGTGCTTTTGGTGACAAGCCGAATTTCTTCAGCCTCCTGAGGTTGAAGAGGCGCTGCTGCGCCTTCTTCACAATGCTGTCTGTGTGAGTGGACCAATTCAGTTTGTCTGTGATGTGTATGCCGAGGACCTTAAAACTTGCTACCCTCTCCACTACTGTTCCATCGATGTGGATAGGGGGGTGTTCCCTCTGCTGTTTCCTGAAGTCCACAATCATCTCCTTAGTTTTGTTGACGTTGAGTGTGAGGTTATTTTCCTGACACCACACTCCGAGGGCCCTCACCTCCTCCCTGTAGGCCGTCTCGTCGTTGTTGGTAATCAAGCCTACCACTGTTGTGTCGTCCGCAAACTTGATGATTGAGTTGGAGGCGTGCGTGGCCACGCAGTCGTGGGTGAACAGGGAGTACAGGAGAGGGCTCAGAACGCACCCTTGTGGGGCCCCAGTGTTGAGGATCAGCGGGGAGGAGATGTTGTTGCCTACCCTCACCACCTGGGGGCGGCCCGTCAGGAAGTCCAGTACCCAGTTGCACAGGGCGGGGTCGAGACCCAGGGTCTCGAGCTTGATGACGAGCTTGGAGGGTACTATGGTGTTGAATGCCGAGCTGTAGTCAATGAACAGCATTCTCACATAGGTATTCCTCTTGTCCAGATGGGTTAGGGCGGTGTGCAGTGTGGTTGAGATTGCATCGTCTGTGGACCTATTTGGGCGGTAAGCAAATTGGAGTGGGTCTAGAGTGTCAGGTAGGGTGGAGGTGATATGGTCCTTGACTAGTCTCTCAAAGCACTTCATGATGACGGAAGTGAGTGCTACGGGGCGGTAGTCGTTTAGCTCAGTTACCTTAGCTTTCTTGGGAACAGGAACAATGGTGGCCCTCTTGAAGCATGTGGGAACAGCAGACTGGTATAGGGATTGATTGAATATGTCCGTAAACACACCGGCCAGCTGGTCTGCGCATGCTCTGAGGGCGCGGCTGGGGATGCCGTCTGGGCCTGCAGCCTTGCGAGGGTTAACACGTAAAAAAACAAAAAACTGCATAGTTTCCTAGGAACGCGAAGCGAGGCGGCCATCTCTGTCGGCGCCGGAAGTTACTCTCTATCATCTGTTCAGAGGAGACCGTGTGAATCAGGCCTTCATGAGGGAATTGCTGCAAAGAAACCACTACTAAAGGACACCAATAATAAGAAGAGACTTGCTTGGGCCATGAAACACAAGCAATGGACATTAGACCAGTGGAGATCTGTCCTTTTGGAGTCCAAATTTGAGATTTTTCGTTCCAACCACTGTGTCTTTGTGAGATGCAGATTAGGTAAACGGATGATCTCCGCATGTGTGGTTCCCATGGAGGTGCAATGGTGAGGTGGTGCTTTGCTGGTGACAATGTCAGTGATTTATTTAGAATTCAAGGCACACTTGACCAGCATGGCTACCACAGCATTCTGCAGTGATGTGCCATCCCATCTGGTTTGCAGATTTTATTTAACTAGGCAAGTCAGTTCAAAACAAATTCTTATTTACAATGACAGCCTACGAACGGTGGGTTAACTGCCTTGTTCAGGGGCAGAATGACAGATTTTTACCTTGTCAGCTCGGGGATTCAATCTCGCAACCTTTCGATTACTGGCCCAACGCTCTAACCACTAGGCTACCTGTTGCCCCACTTAGTGGGAGTATCATTTGTTTTTCAACAGGACAATGACCAAACACACTTACAGGCTGTGTAAGGGCTATTTGACCAAGAAGGAGAGTGATGGAGTGCTGCATCAGATGACCTGGCCTCCATAATCACCAATTGAGATGGTTTGGGATGAGTTGGACCACAGAGTGAAGGAAAAGCAGCCAACAAGTGCTCAGCAAATGTGAGAACTCCTTCAAAACTGTTGGAAAAGCATTCCTGGTGAAGCTGGTTGAGAGAATGGAAAGAGTGCAAAGCTGTCATCAAGGCAATATAATAAATATTTTGATTTGTTTAACACGTTTTTGGTTGCTACATGATTCCATATGTGTTATTTCATAGTTTTGATGTCTTCACTATTATTCTACAATGTAGAAAATAGTACAAATAAACAAAAACCCTTGAATGAGTAGGTGTGTCCAAACTTTTGACTGGTACTGTATATACAGTTTACAGTATATATATATATAGTCATAATCCTGCCTGTCTTCTGCTCTTCAGCCAAAGCACACCCCTTTTGGCACAACAGAGCTTTAAATAGACCCAACTTACCTACATGTTTCATCAAACTTGGCTACTCCTCATGGTTTTAAGCTACTATACTTGGCATTGATCTTGCCTATAGGGCTGTCTATGGGCTTAGCAGAATGACAGTGATCTCCAAATGCAGCTCTCTGTTCCTTTTTTTACCTTTGCCCCCAATCCCAGGTCAGGACAAGCTCAGCGTAACAATCTCTGTGGAAGTCATCCATGACTTCTGCCTGACTCCTGACCTGTGCCTAACCTTTACTAAACCTATCAGAAAGTACTTGAATAATCTATACTTCACCACCATCATCACTAAAGAAGCAGTATAGCCTAAGCACGAGCAATCTGCAGTTCAAATAACAACAAAGTAACCCCCCTGCCACTGTTTCGGTAAACAGCTGAGGCATGGGGCTGTAGAAATATAACCACTTAAATTCATAGCAAAGCTATGAATACAAGGACTGACCATAATTGAGATACAATGTTTGTTTACAATTACATTGTTTACAAACAATTGAGTAAAACGAGCTTATATGGGTTCTCATCGAGTGTGACAGTTGAACTAAGCTCATGATGCATTTATAAGTTATATTCTTCAATGCTGAATGGGTACATACAGTATCATTAATTAGAAAGTCCAAAAATGTATGTACCAATCACAAATTGCATACAGTAATGTTGTTGTATACTGTACGTTAAAAGGGTGAAAAGGCCATACAATAAACTGGGCACGCCAATGCTAATATGTGTCCCGGAAGCCAACGGATATAATGACTCGTGATGTCTACAATCTAAACTTGATGCCCTCAACCTCACACAAATTATCAATGAACCTACCAGGTACCTCCCCAAAGCCTTAAACACAGGCACCCTCATAGATATAATCCTAACCAACTTGCCCTCTAAATACACCTCTGCTGTTTTCAACCAAGATCTCAGCGATCACTGCCTCATTGCCTGCATCCGTAATGGGTCAGCGGTCAAACGACTTCCACTCATCACTGTAAAACGCTCCCTGAAACACTTCAGCGAGCAGGCCTTTCTAATCGACCTGGCCGGGGTATCCTGGAAGGATATTGATCTCATCCCGTCAGTAGAGGATGCCTGGATATTTTTTTTAAATGCCTTCCTAACCATCTTAAATAAACATGCCCCATTCAAGAAATTTAGAACCAGGAACAGATATAGCCCTTGGTTCTCCCCAGACCTGACTGCCCTTAACCAACACAAAAACATCCTATGGCGTTCTGCATTAGCATCGAACAGCCCCCGTGATATGCAGCTGTTCAGGGAAGCTAGAAACCATTATACACAGGCAGTTAGAAAAGCCAAGGCTAGCTTTTTCAAGCAGAAATTTGCTTCCTGCAACACTAACTCAAAAAAGTTCTGGGACACTGTAAAGTCCATGGAGAATAAGAACACCTCCTCCCAGCTGCCCACTGCACTGAAGATAGGAAACACTGTCACCACTGATAAATCCACCATAATTGAGAATTTCAATAAGCATTTTTCTACGGCTGGCCATGCTTTCCACCTGGCTACTCCTACCCCGGTCAACAGCACTGCACCCCCCACAACAACTCGCCCAAGCCTTCCCCATTTCTCCTTCTCCCAAATCTGCTCAGCTGATGTTCTGAATGAGCTGCAAAATCTGGACCCCTACAAATCAGCCGGGCTAGACAATCTGGACCCTTTCTTTCTAAAATTATCTGCCAAAATTGTTGCCACCCCTATTACTAGCCTGTTCAACCTCTCTTTCGTGTCGTCTGAGATTCCCAAAGATTGGAAAGCAGCTGCGGTCATCCCCCTCTTCAAAGGGGGTGACACTCTTGACCCAAACTGCTACAGACCTATATCTATCCTACCATGCCTTTCTAAGGTCTTTGAAAGCCAAGTCAACAAACAGATTACCGACCATTTAGAATCTCACCATACCTTCTCTGCTATGCAATCTGGTTTCAGAGCTGGTCATGGGTGCACCTCAGCCACGCTCAAGGTCCTAAATGATATCTTAACCGCCATCGATAAGAAACATTACTGTGCAGCCGTATCCAAGGCTTTCGACTCAATCACCACATCCTCATCGGCAGACTCGACAGCCTTGGTTTCTCAAATGATTGCCTCGCCTGGTTCACCAACTACTTCTCTGATAGAGTTCAGTGTGTCAAATCGGAGGGTCTGCTGTCCGGACCTCTTGCTGTCTCTATGGGGGTGCCACAGGGTTCAATTCTTGGACCGACTCTCTTCTCTGTATACATCAATGAGGTTGCTCTTGCTGCTGGTGAGTCTCTGATCCACCTCTACGCAGACGACACCATTCTGTATACTTCTGGCCCTTCTTTGGACACTGTGTTAACAACCCTCCAGGCAAGCTTCAATGCCATACAACTCTCCTTCCGTGGCCTCCAATTGCTCTTAAATACAAGTAAAACTAAATGCATGCTCTTCAACCGATCGCTACCTGTACCTACCCGCCTGTCCAACATTACTACTCTGGACGGCTCTGACTTAGAATACGTGGACAACTACAAATACTTAGGTGTTTGGTTAGACTGTAAACTCTCCTTCCAGACCCATATCAAACATCTCCAATCCGAAGTTAAATCTAGAATTGGCTTCCTATTTCGCAACAAAGCATCCTTCACTCATGCTGCCAAACATACCCTTGTAAAACTGACCATCCTACCAATCCTCGACTTTGGCGATGTCATTTACAAAATAGCCTCCAATACCCTACTCAACAAATTGGATGCAGTCTATCACAGTGCAATCCATTTTGTCACCAAAGCCCCATATACTACCCACCATTGCGACCTGTACGCTCTCGTTGGCTGGCCCTCGCTTCATACTCGTCGCCAAACCCACTGGCTCCATGTCATCTACAAGACCCTGCTAGGTAAAGTCCCCCCTTATCTCAGCTCGCTGGTCACCATTGCATCTCCCACCTGTAGCACACGCTCCAGCAGGTATATCTCTCTAGTCACCCCCAAAACCAATTCTTTCTTTGGCCGCCTCTCCTTCCAGTTCTCTGCTGCCAATGACTGGAACGAACTACAAAAATCTCTGAAACTGGAAACACTTATCTCCCTCACTAGCTTTAAGCACCAACTGTCAGAGCAGCTCACAGATTACTGCACCTGTACATAGTCCACCTATAATTTAGCCCAAACAACTACCTCTTTCCCTACTGTATTTTTTTTATTTTTTTATTTTGCTCCTTTGCACCCCATTATTTTTATTTCTACTTTGCACATTCTCCCATTGCAAATCTACCATTCCAATGTTTTACTTGCTATATTGTATTTACTTTGCCACCATGGCCTTTTTGCCTTTACCTCCCTTATCTCACCTCATTTGCTCACATCGTATATAGACTTGTTTATACTGTATTATTGACTGTATGTTTGTTTTACTCCATGTGTAACTCTGTGTCGTTGTTGGTTAAATAAAGGTGAAATAAAAATAAATAAAAATGTGGTTGTAATGCATTGTAAGACTTATCATAAGTATAGATTGTGTATAACCCATACTTAGTATCATTTTTTTATACACTGAAAATGTGCTACCTAGAGAGAGACATCATTTATTATAAACCCTGTTATTAGACATAAATGATCATACATGGCTATAACAACTCATAATGTAAAAATGTTACCAAAACGAGTATTTTTCTAACTGCCTTTTCCTGGTAAGACAATGAATATCTATGTCAATACCCCAGAGGTTAGCAGTACACAGAGGCACAGATTACGTGGTGTGCCATAATGGTTGAGTGAGCTCATCTTTGAGTTTCAATAAGAACACTTCCACCAGAACAGTTCAGAGTAGACTTATTAAGCTTGAAGGTGAGATAGTGCCCAGTTGAGTGGCTAGCAGCCACAGGGTGCTGGAGAGGATCTTGGAATTATGTTTAGGCTACACCTAACAATGGATTACAACACACCGTAGCCTACACCTGAGAGTAATAGTGGGTCTCAGACACATTTGATCCTAGACCCTGGCCTGATCAGGGCTATGTATTTGCCTTGATTTGATTACATCAGAGATTATTGTGATCTAGTGTAAAACTTGATTAATCCTAACTTGTTATCCTATGATTACATTATTTTTGGCATATTGTCATAAATAAAGAATAGGCAGAATATCAATATAATAAAATATATTTTATATTAAAAGTCTATTAAAAGTAGTGCATATGGCCCAGTACATCATTGGGCCCAAGCTTTCTTCCATCCAGGACCTATATACCAGTCAGAGGAAGGCCCTAAAAGTTGTCAAAGACTCCAGCCACCCTAGTCATAGATTGTTCTCTCTGCTACTGCACGGAAAGCGGTACCAGAGCGCCAAGTCTAGGTCCAAAAGGCTTCTTAACAGCTTCTAACCCCAGCTTCTACCCCCCACCCCCTCTTTTACGCTGCTGCTACTCTGTGTTTATTATCTATGCATAGTCACTTTAACTCTACCTACATGTACATATTACCTCAATTACCTCAACTAACTGTGCCCCCGCACATTGACTCTGTACCGGTACCCTCTGTATGTAGCCTCGCTGTTGTTATTTACTGCTGCTCTTTAATTATTTGTTAATTTTTATTTTATTTTTTTAACTTAACCAACAATGCAGTTTTAAGAAAAATAAGTGTTAAGGGCTTGTAAGTAAGCATTTCACTGTAAAGTCTACTACACCTGTTGTATTCGGCACATGTGACAAATAACGTTTGATTTGATTTGATTAGTGGAGTAAATTAATGTGTTCTCTTCTCATAACAGAATAGAAATAACCACTTCAGCTATAGGCTATTCTAGAGAGATCATTCACTACTTCTTGAGAGAATTGAATTCACAGTAGTGTTGCCCCATGTCTATGTCATTAAATCTATTACTCTCCTAAACCAGACATTGTCTTCTGAAATGTAATAGTCTTTTATCACCTCAATGTGTAGGCAAAAGGATTTTAACTCTTAGTTTACATCTTTCTATCTAAAATATTATGACACCCAGGTCAGCACCTCACTACAGTTACGCTGGCATTATCCCCATCTAAGTTAGTATCCCGCTAAATATAGACCGACCAAAGCTTCTTAAGTTAGAAACCACATAAGTTCCTTTCCGTGAGCAGCGTCCATGAATGAGCACACAGACACTTACTTAAGAGAAAATCCCTGATGTGCGTTTTAATTCTAGATGAGGCATTACGTGATTGTGTCAGAGAATGTCTTCTGGTGTGACGCAGGTGTCGGAGCTGCTCAGTCCCACCTGGGACCTGGAGAGAATTGGAAACACTACAGGGAAGCACACACAGGGAAAGAACACAGTCTTAGCATCATCTTACAGCGGCCTTAGCTCCCTGCTCAGCCACACTGTGTAGTAGGGACAACCCAACGCAGCAGCCGCCAACATGTGTGACATGGGGGGATTGGATAATCTGGTGGCGAACACGGCCTACCTTAAGGGGGGTGACGAAAAAGAGATGAGGAAGAGGCGGCGTAGCCTGTCCCTGCCCAAGCCAGAACAGTGTGTGTCCATCCGCGCCACGGTTGGGAAAGAATTTGAGATGCTCTGCGAGAGGCAGCCCATAGGCAAGAAGTTCTTCCGGCAGTTCCTCCTGGAGTCCAACCCGCAGTACGTGGCGGCCGCAGAGTTCCTGGACGAGTTAATCGACTGGGATCTGGCAGAAGGCGCTGGCAAAGATAAGGCGAGGATGAACATCATCAACAAGTTCTGCAAGGCTGACTCCAAGAACTTCCTGTCCTACCTGACGGGAGAGGTAGCGGACAAGTGCAAGGCGGTGTCGGACAAGGACTTTGAAGACGTGATGATGGGCAAGGTGAAAGATGCCACGCGGGAGTACCTGAAGGAAAAGCCCTTCACAGAGTACCAGACCAGCCCTAACTTTGACAAGTTCCTGCAGTGGAAAGAGTACGAGAAACAGAAAATCACTGATAAGTATTTCTATGAGTTCAGGACCCTGGGTAAGGGAGGCTTTGGAGAGGTAAGTCCACACAAAGTCTACAGTGCAGCTGCCTAACTGAAAACGGTAGTGAAATATTACAGTTCTAAAATGTAAACTTAAAAACGGCTTTAGCACTTTTCTAAGGGTATGCAACAGTTACAGTGAGAATGGGGATGGTACAAATACAAATGAAGAAGTCACTAAAAGGGATAATTGTTTGTACCTCATCTAACTACATACTGCCCGGCTAACACATTTGGTTCCTTGAAAGTCATGGGAATGTTACGTTTTTGGTTTCCAATTGGTTCTGGGGACGAAGTTTCCTGACCGGTAAAACTTATTCTGAGAACGGAATAAAACATTTAACCTGTTCTGGGAACATACATTTTTAGGTTGCAGGAAGGTTCTGAGAACATTTTACCATGGTTCCCTGAACGTTTTCCCGGGAGGTTTTATTAACGTTCTGATAACATGTTTCTATAAGACTTTTAATAACACTGCTAGTTTATTTTGAGTCTCCAAGCACAGATAGGACAAATGGAAATTCCTTTGCTCAGGCATTAATCATGCAAACACGTTTCTTTTTTATTGTGACATGGCGTCAGTGAGATTATATTGTTATTCTGTTGTCTATCCATGGAATTCGTCCACAACTCATACAAAGCTGTTCATTTTAGTCTATTCAAACAGACCCCATTTCAAAGGAAACAAGTACTCATTAAGTGGGCGCGGGAAACCTGTAGGAAACATTATGCTGTAATACTGAACAGAAGAGAAAAAAAAATCTTAACATTCTCTGAACTATTTGAGAAAATTCCCAATGTCAACCAAGTTGGAGAATCTTCCTAGAACGTTACCAACATTTTAATTAAATGTAACCGTGCTTTAACTTTTAGGAAATGTTCTGTTAAATTAATGAAATTAATCAAAAAATCTAAAATAATGGCTTTAAACTATATAACTGATCAATTCACCAACATACCAGGTCATTTAATGCTTAAAAACAAAAACAAAGTGGATGAGTAAGATATTTGGCTACAGAAGTACCATTTCTTACCGATCTCTACAGCTTCTGTCCAAAAACAAACCCAGTGAAATGACGTCAACACTACTGGAGGAGTTCCTGGCTAGCTAAAGTGGCTAGCTTAGCTAACGAACTAGCGACGACGGTCGCGGCGTGCATGACCAGAATGGCACATCGATGAACCACCAAAGACACACCCCATTTCTGTTTAAAAATTAAGAAAGGGGCGGAGTTTTTGAATTTTTCTGTGCCCAATGTCGACCATTAAATGTGCTGAGAATGTTCCAAAAGTAAGCAACGATCCTGCACCATTCCCAGAAAGTTGTGTAAATGTGTATGCAAAACCATAGGACAACCACGCTCTCACCAAGCTCGAAGAAACATGTGATTCTCAGAACGTTTTGTTCTAGCTGGGTGATCTTAACATACATTTATCAAACATATTTGTTTTAGTCCCTGCCTATCTCTCTGCATAGGTGTGTGCCGTGCAGGTGAAAAACTCAGGCCAGATGTACGCCTGCAAAAAGCTGTGCAAGAAGCGTCTGAAGCAGAAGAATGGTGAGGGCATGGCACTGCTGGAGAAGCAGATCCTGGAGAAGGTTAACAGCCTGTTCCTGGTGAACCTGTCCTATGCCTACGACTCCAAGACCCACCTGTGCCTCGTCATGACCCTAATGAATGGCGGCGACCTCAGGTACCATATCTATAACATTGGTGAAAAAGGCCTTGAAATAGGCCGCATCAATTACTACATTGCACAGGTCACCACAGGAATCCTCCACCTACACGCCATGGATATAGCGTACCGAGACATGAAGCCAGAGAACGTGCTACTGGACAGCTTCGGCCAGTGTCGACTCTCGGATCTGGGGTTGGCCGTGGAGCTGCCTGGCGAAAAGACCATCAATCAAAAGGTAAGAGCTCTGATAGGCTGAGATGAACTCCATCCTTGTTTTGGGGCGGCAGGTAGCCTAATGGTTAGAGCATTGGGCTAGTAACCAAAAGGTTGCTGGACCGAATCCCCCGAGCTGACAAGGTAAAAATTTGTCGTTCTGCCCCTGAACAAGGCAGTAAACCCACTTCCCCGGTCTGCCATCATTGTAAATAAGAATTTGTTCTTAACTGACTTGCCTAGTTAAATTTTAGAAAATGTTTAATTACTCTATGTTAACAATGATTGAGTTGTTTTTAGAGTTAGGGTGAGATGACATGCTATTTCATGTGAGATTACATAGGGATATATCTATGGATAGGGATCTATCCATAATACCAGGGTTTTACATCATTACCATCCCACTGGGCACAAACTGGTTGAATCAATGTTGTTTCAACGTAATTTGTGATGTATTGGAATCTAAGTGGAAAAAGTCACCATTGTTTTGAGGGTGAAGTTTCCGCATGGTAACCAAATATCAACATAGACAAACCATGTATAAAATATGTTGAGTTTGTGCCTTTAAAACAACGTCAGATCTTCAAAGTTATATCCATTATCAGACTAAAACAATAGGCTGGGTCACACCTCCACACCTCTTGAGTATGTTGAGAGATCTCCACTTAAAAACTAGATAGATTCACTGTTGCTATTGAAGTCATTCCAAAGGGTATAGATTTAACAGAGCAAATTAAATGTGACCATACTTTATCACTCATATATTATCATTAATTATGCTATTTAGGCCTGTATAGCATTTGCAAAGTCATCAACGGCTGAAGTTAACTAAAAATAGCTGAAACAATAGGCCTAAGGTTTCAGGCTCTGGTTGATTTAAAATGTTATGATATTTAATGATACACAACCAAATATCAACATTTGAAAGAGATGTTTCTTCTGCTTGGATAGTTCCACCTGTGACACTGACTTAGTCTCGCTGTAATTCCAGTTTGTCTACAAATTAATAATTGACATGTTGCAAACAAAAATCTATTGAAGAATAGGACTAAATCACATCAAACTATTTAAAGTTTGATTTGATTTAGTCTTCTTCTTCAACTTAGACGTTTGGTTGAGATGAAGACGTGAATCCAACAACAAATCATTCATTTGTAAACAAACAGCAATTCAATTCAGTGGCACAGATGAAACTATCCAATAAGAAGATACATCTCTGAAATAGAACAAATAGCCTGACAAGTTAACCCATTATCTGTTGAATTCACGTCTCCAACTCAACCAAAAATAAAAGTTAAAGAATGGGATTAAGCCAGTGGCTCAGATGGAACAATCTCCTTTAAATTTTGATATTTGGTTGCATTGTCAACCAAACACTATTCAATATTACTTTTGTGATACACTAAATATCCTAAAGTTAATGTAACATTCAACCTTAAGATGAATAACACATCCATGGCCACATTTTGAGATTACTGTAAATATACTATACTATTACTTCCTATGTAATCATATAAAGCGTGCATGTTTAATATAGCATGCATAGGTCCCTCCAGGTCTGTGGAGATCTTCACAATTGCTGTACTAATCTGTGAAGAATCTCAAACGGAATTGATCACTTGCACCATGTAATTTTAATGTTATCTCCACTGCAATCCAGTTCATTTGGTTCTGCTATTAGATTAAGAGCAGTGATAACACATTCATCTGAACTAATTATCTAACATTGTATTCCCATTTGAACATTGCTGTGCTTTTAAGTGGTTGAAAGTGCAGTGACATTTGGATGACAACTATACCAAAATGTTTTTCCATTGGATTTTGGTTGTGCTTTTAGGTGGTTGAAAGAAAGCATAGTGATAACACATTGGAAATTCAACTAACTTTTGCCTGTCTTTTTGAGTGGGTGAATATAGATTGTAGTCTCACCTCTCAACCAAATATAACTAAATTCTCCACATTGAAATGACGTGGTGTGCCCAGTGGGATGTGACCTGTTCCACGTTAGTTATGTCCATGACATTGACCTCTCTGTCACTGTCTATGACTCAGGCTCCCTATTGATCCATAGAAGGGACACTTCTATCCTCACTCATATACAGCCGACTCCTGATTAATGCAATGACATACAAATATCTGAGGAGCCAATAAAAAGGTTTGCTGATATGTGAATTGGAACTGGTCCGTGAACTACAACACACTTCTGACTCTCATTAACCTTCAGTCACTCACTCACTGTTGAGTGAGACATTGGGGCCTAAAACAGGCTTGTCCCATTGGGGCCTAAAACAGGCTTGTCCCATTGGGGCCTAAAACAGGCTTGTCCAATTGGGGCCTAAAACAGGCTTGTCCCATTGGGGATTGGCCTTGGTCAAGGGGCTCAGTGCGTTAGCCCACAGCCCACTAATCTTAGCATTACTCAGAGGTGGCTGGGATCTGTCTGCGAGGAGAGGCTCAGTCCTAGTGGGTATCCACAGTGGAGAGTGGTGCAGCCCAGGGGGGGGGGGGGGGTCAGATCAGGACATGGCCTCAATAGAGGGCCTACTAGAGGCTGGTGCAGGGGAAACCTGGTGCAGGCATGTGGTGCTGATGTTACGAAAGAGCTTTGGTAGAATTCAGGGATACAAGGTCCCTGATAAAAGGCATGAGGAGCATAAGGGTAGATTGGCCTATGTAAGGGTAGAATCAAAAAAACATTTGTAACAGTATTTTTTATTGGAATTTCACAATTTTCACCCATATTAAGAGATACAACAACAGAGACAAAGCAACAAGAAAAAAAACAGCACTCACTTACACATACCTACGTATATATATATATATATATATACATACAGACATACATATATATACATACATATACACACATACATACATACATACTCAGTGCCTTGCGAAAGTATTCGGCCCCCTTGAACTTTGCAACCTTTTGCCACATTTCAGGCTTCAAACATAAAGATATAAAACTGTATTTTTTTGTGAAGAATCAACAACAAGTGGGACACAATCATGAAGTGGAACAACATTTATTGGATATTTCAAACTTTTTTAACAAATCAAAAACTGAAAAATTGGGCGTGCAAAATTATTCAGCCCCTTTACTTTCAGTGCAGCAAACTCTCTCCAGAAGTTCAGTGAGGATCTCTGAATGATCCAATGTTGACCTAAATGACTAATGATGATAAATACAATCCACCTGTGTGTAATCCAGTCTCCGTATAAATGCACCTGCACTGTGATAGTCTCAGAGGTCCGTTAAAAGCGCAGAGAGCATCATGAAGAACACGGAACACACCAGGCAGGTCCGAGATACTGTTGTGAAGAAGTTTAAAGCCGGATTTGGATACAAAAATATTTCCCAAGCTTTAAACATCCCAAGGAGCACTGTGCAAGCGATAATATTGAAATGGAAGGAGTATCAGACCACTGCAAATCTACCAAGACCTGGCCGTCCCTCTAAACTTTCAGCTCATACAAGGAGAAGACTGATCAGAGATGCAGCCAAGAGGCCCATAATCACTCTGGATGAACTGCAGAGATCTACAGCTGAGGTGGGAGACTCTGTCCATAGGACAACAATCAGTCGTATATTGCACAAATCTGGCCTTTATGGAAGAGTGGCAAGAAGAAAGCCATTTCTTAAAGATATCCATAAAAAGTGTTGTTTAAAGTTTGCCACAAGCCACCTGGGAGACACACCAAACATGTGGAAGAAGGTGCTCTGGTCAGATTAAACCAAAATTGAACTTTTTGGCAGCAATGCAAAACGTTATGTTTGGCGTAAAAGCAACACAGCTGAACACACCATCCCCACTGTCAAACATGGTGGTGGCAGCATCATGGTTTGGGCCTGCTTTTCTTCAGCAGGGACAGGGAAGATGGTTAAAATTGATGGGAAGATGGATGGAGCCAAATACAGGAGCATTCTGGAAGAAAACCTGATGGAGTCTGCAAAAGACCTGAGACTGGGACGGAGATTTGTCTTCCAACAAGACAATGATCCAAAACATAAAGCAAAATCTACAATGGAATGGTTCAAAAATAAACATATCCAGGTGTTAGAATGGCCAAGTCAAAGTCCAGACCTGAATCCAATTGAGAATCTGTGGAAAGAACTGAAAACTGCTGTTCACAAATGCTCTCCATCCAACCTCACTGAGCTCGAGCTGTTTTGCAAGGAGGAATGGGAAAAGATTTCAGTCTCTCGATGTGCAAAACTGATAGAGACATACCCCAAGCGACTTATAGCTGTAATCGCAGCAAAAGGTGGCGCTACAAAGTATTAACTTAAGGGGGCTGAATAATTTTGCACACCCAATTTTTCAGTTTTTGATTTGTTAAAAAAGTTTGAAATATCCAATAAATGTCGTTCCACTTCATGATTGTGTCCCACTTGTTGTTGATTCTTCACAAAAAAAACAGTTTTATATCTTTATGTTTGAAGCCTGAAATGTGGCAAAAGGTCGCAAAGTTCAAGGGGGCCGAATACTTTCGCAAGGCACTGTATATACCCACATACATACAGTGGGGCAAAAAAGTATTAAGTCAGCCACCAATTGTGCAAATTCTCCCACTTAAAAATATGAGAGAGGCCTGTAATTTTCATCATAGGTACACTTCAACTATGACAGACAAATGAGAGAAAAAAAATCCAGAAAATCACATTGTAGGATTTTTAATGAATTTATTTGCAAATTATGGGGCAAAATAAGTATTTGGTCAATAACAAAAGTTTATCTCAATACTTTGTTATATACCCTTTGTTGGCAATGACAGAGGTCAAACGTTTTCTGTAAGTCTTCACAAGGTTTTCACACACTGTTGCTGGTATTTTGGCCCATTCCTCCATGCAGATCTCCTCTAGAGCAGTGATGTTTTGGGGCTGTTGCTGGGCAACACAGACTTTCAACTTCCTCCAAAGATTTTCTATGGGGTTGAGATCTGGAGACTGGCTAGGCCACTCCAGGACATTGAAATGCTTCTTACGAAGCCACTCCTTCGTTGCCCGGGCGGTGTGTTTGGGATCATTGTCATGCTGAAAGACCCAGCCACGTTTCATCTTCAATGCCCTTGCTGATGGAAGGAGGTTTTCACTCAAAATCTCACGATACATGGCCCCATTCATTCTTTCCTTTACACGGATCAGTCGTCCTGGTCCCTTTGCAGAAAAACAGCCCCAAAGCATGATGTTTCCACCCCCATGCTTCACAGTAGGTATGGTGTTCTTTGGATGCAACTCAGCATTCTTTTTCCTCCAAACACGACGAGTTGAGTTTTTATCAAAAGTTATATTTTGGTTTCATCTGACCATATGACATTCTCCCAATCTTCTTCTGGATCACCCAAATGCTCTCTAGCAAACTTTAGACGGGCCTGGACATGTACTGGCTTAAGCAGGGGGACAAGTCTGGCACTGCAGGATTTGAGTCCCTGGCGGCGTAGTGTGTTACTGATGGTAAGCTTTGTTACTTTGGTCCCAGCTCTCTGCAGGTCATTCACTAGGTCCCCAAGTGTGGTTCTGGGATTTTTGCTCACCGTTCTTGTGATCATTTTTACCCCACGGGGTGAGATCTTGCGTGGAGCCCCAGATCGAGGGAGATTATCAGTGGTCTTGTATGTCTTCCTTTTCCTAATAATTGCTCCCACAGTTGATTTCTTCAAACCAAGCTGCTTACCTATTGCAGATTCAGTCTTCCCAGCCTGGTGCAGGTCTACAATTTTGTTTCTGGTGTCCTTTGACAGCTCTTTGGTCTTGGCCATAGTGGAGTTTGGAGTGTGACTGTTTGAGGTTGTGGACAGGTGTCTTTTACACTGATAACAAGTTCAAACAGGTGCCATTAATACAGGTAACGAGTGGAGGACAGAGGAGCCTCTTAAAGAAGAAGTTACAGGTCTGTGAGAGCCAGAAATCTTGCTTGTTTGTAGGTGACCAAATACTTATTTACCACCATAATTTGCAAATAAATTCATTAAAAAATCCTACAATGTGATTTTCTGGATTTGTTTTCTCATTTTGTCTGTCATAGTTGAAGTGTACCTATGATGAAAATTACAGGCCTCTTTCATCTTTTTAAGTGGGAGAACTTGCACAATTGGTGGCTGACTAAATACTTTTTTTGCCCCACTGTACATACATACATACCACACACACCCATACATACGTACACCATTTTCCTCTTTCCGCTCGGTGCTTCTCTCACCCCATGCCAATCATTGCATCTCTCAATACATACACTTTAAACAAACTTACAAACAGAAATTAAACAAAAAAGCTCATTTTAAACCAAGAAGTTAGGTTCCACACATGGAAAGTACAGTGTAGTTCTGAAATACATAGATCCCGCCATTCTAAGAGAATCCTTGCAGGGTAGAATCAATTAATAAATCAATCAAAGTTGTGCTATGCCACAACCAATTTGCCATGCATTAGCTTAACTAAGTGAAGCATTGTGCTCTAGTCCAAAGTTGATTTAACACAGAACATTTTGTTGCTATGATATGGAACCTTAGAACTAGGTCTAACCCCTCACTTCTCTTTCTCTGTTTCCTTCTCTGTCATCAAACCTCTGTACTCTCCTCCTCCCCTCCTACCTCTCCTCAGGCTGGCACAAGTGGCTACATGGCCCCAGAGATCCTGAAGAAAGAGCCTTACCGGATGTCAGTGGACTGGTGGGCACTGGGCTGCAGTATCTACGAGATGGTGGCAGCTCGCCTGCCCTTCAAGGACTATAAGGAGAAGGTGCAGAAGGAGGAGGTGGCACGGCGCACCCTCGAGGATGAATGCAAGTACGAGCACAAGAACTTTGACGAGGGCACCAAAGCCATCATCGACCTCTTCCTCAAGAAGAAAATTGACGAGCGTCTGGGATGCAGGACCAAGTAAGAGCTGACCGCAGTTTCAGCCCAGAGATATTCCTGACTACATGGCCGGACCAGGAACAACTCTAGGGCCCTCTAGAGGTTTTCCTGGTCAGTTCTAGGTATCACATAAGGTGGTTTTGGGGGGTGGTGTATATTTCTCTGACTTCAGTGTGTTTCTCTGTTATCCAGGAACGAGGACCCAAGGAAGCATGAGTGGTTCAAAGGCATTAACTTCCCTCGACTGGAGGCGGGGCTGATCGACCCACCATGGGTCCCCAAGCCCAACGTGGTCTACGCCAAAGACACGGGGGACATCAAAGATTTCTCTGAGATTAAGGGTGTCGTGTTTGACGACAAAGATGACAAATTCTTCAAGGAGTTCAACACGGGGGCTGTGCCCATTGCATGGCAACTGGAAATGATTGACAGCGGACTTTTTGACGAGCTGAACGACCCCAATAGGAAAGAGTCGGCCGCTGGATTGGACGACGAGGAGAAGAAATCAAAATCCTGCACGCTTTTATAAAATCTCCTCTATACTATAGTTAGCTTTGAAAATTACAAAAGTCCTATCTCATTAAGAACATTGTGACGATAATCATAGCCACAAAAAAAGATATGAAGTGGTAGTAAAATCCAGAGCCAGGTCAAGACACATATTTCCACCACTTCACACATTTTTTTGTGGATATGATTCTTCCTGCTCTATGACATTGTAATGATCATGATAAGCCACAGCACTTACGATGATATCAGGAATCGATAAGGTGATTTTGTCTATATCAATGGGCAGGGTCAGTGTCTGTGGTAGAATCAACAGGAAAAAGCTAGACTAGAGCTGAAATGGGGACTGTGCTTTACAGGCACTGGCAGAGTTGCGGTAGCAGGCTTATACCACAAGGTGTCCCCAGATATCTAGATATGTGGATATTCACAAGTCTTCTCAATATTGACCTGCTTGAAACGTCTTGCCTTTTTTTTTAAATGCATATGGTACGATCACCTGTGCATTTTTGAGTGAGATGTGGTTTTATTGGATTGCAAAGCTTTAACTCTTAAAGCCTTAGAGAGCATGAACTCTCACTTCTTCACCACTATATTCCAATGACCAACAAACTCCCAAACCACATTTTAACAAATGTATAATAGACCTGTAAAATGGATCTCACTGTGTTCAGTCTTATAAGCTATTTTGTAATAGTGATATGTAGGGTTTCTTTCAAGTGCACTATAACAATGTATATGCTAACTTATTTTCACCCATTAGTTACATTTAAAGGCCCAATGCAGCTGTGTTTATATCAATATCAAATAATTTCTGGGTAACAATGATGTACCTTACTGTAATAGTATTCCATTAAAATGAACAAAAATAGATTTTTAGCAAATAACTATTTCTCAAGCAAGAATGTTGCTAGGACTGTCTGGGAGTGGTCTGAGTGGGGAGGGGAAACTGAAAACTAGCTGTTATTGGCAGAGATGTTTGTAACTCTCTTTGTAATTGGTGATGTCACCAGGCAAGCCAAAAGTCCCGCCCATGCCAACCTGCTGATTAGATCCTGTGTAGATTGTATTTTCAACAAGCAACTATCAGGAAATAATACTGATCAAACTGTGTTAGTTTCATCAGCTGTTGCACAATATAATACAAAACACAGGAAAAAAACATTTTGACTGCACTGGGCCTTTACGAATGTGTGCGCACCACAATGCACCTTACTAATTAAGCATGTTCATTTAATTAAGAGACCAAGATGATCATAGAGGATTTTGGTGTCTGTGTGGACATTATAGTCTTTGTATGAGTTGAATGGATCTCAGAAGAATGTTCAATCAAAAGCTGGTCCTCGTTTGTGCTTGTGTCTTTGTTACGTTGAGCTTCTTGAAGTGACATTTGATTTGCAATTCTTACAGTGTACATCTCTCTTTCTTTTTTTGAAAGGATTGGGGATTCTTGTGGTATGTGTATGCTGAATGGAAAGGTGAAAATTGTTGAAAATCAAAGAAATAATGAATTATTTTTATATATTTATCTTTGTGAATGTTCTTTTTATATCCCTGTATAATCTGTGTATTATCTGTTTAAATTTAACCTCAAGTACCCTTTTCTCTGCCTGAATTTCTCCCACTTGATTTGAGAGCCCGTATGTTTAATGTCACAGTCTTTTGCCCTAGCGAATTCACCTCCAACCGCCTCAATACTCACAATACAGATATCATCTAACCCTGCTAATTGCATCCATCTTCCACCATTCAACACTCAGATCAGATTTCAACCCGTTTATGTTTTCATAACATATTACTGCCAGGGCTCCATCTTTAATCCGATAAATATCCTTTACTAATGGATGGAAAACCCAAACTCTGGCGTGTAAGTCTTACAGTTTGGTGAAACACAGACAACTGTGTGGGACATAAACCTGTGCGGTGCTAAATCCTGTGAGCGGCGACCTAACAGGACTGAGATGTTCTGTTGGCGCGTGTCTTCCTGCGAATTAGAAGGGGTTCAGATAGAAACCCAAGACACAGCCGGAGCCTCATCACACTTAATGGCAGGCGAGGGAGTCATCTGTGGATGGCGTGTTGACAACATCAACCCGTCGTCAGGTCTCGTGGAGACATGTTTTTACCAGGCGCCTATGACCTTCAACAAATGTTTAGTCCCTGGGCCTTTTGGAGCAAGGAGTGCAACTGTGGCCTTCCAACGCTGCACCTGCTGCAACCTCGGCCTCCACATGTACACACTCCTGTCCTACAGACACACACACACAGACACACACACCTGTTACCTCTGTTGTGGCAGTTATTAGAGATCAAAGCGGGACAGGGTGTAATTTGGGATATGTGTTTGGTACGTGCTTATGCACAGGATTAACTTCAAAGGGCTGCAGCACATTTCAGCTCTGGCATCTCCAGGGTGTTACCCCCTTTTCCCCCTGAGGAATCAGTGTGTTTGCATGTGTGTGTGTTTGCCCCGTGTGTGTGCACATGCGTGTGTATAATGTGCACATGCGTGTGTAGTGTAGGTGAGAAATGGGTAAACAGTAGACACAGAGCCTATTGTCTGTCCAGAGGGAGAGCCTAAGACAACCGCGTGGGAGGATGAGGAGGAGGGCTGGTCATGGCTCCCTGTCTGACACTCCACTCCAGGCAGTTTACTTTACCACAGGGGAACTGTTTAGCTTTTGGTTTACATTCAATTTCTCCAGCTTCATTGCTTGAATTTTTTACATTTCCACAATTAAGTGAATTCCTACGCGCCATCCAACAGAAACATGGTGTCTGTGTCTGACGTGCTTCCCCTCCAAGGCCTAATGTGTTGTATCCATGAATCCAGACCCCAGAGCCCCCTGCCAGTATGGAGAAGAGGTCGGAGTAGCAGGCCTGGGAGACACAAAAACACGCGTGTATGCATACACACACACACACATACTGCATCCTCTCTCTACCACGGTCCCAAATTACATCCTCCTTCTGCCACCATCACCTGTCACTTACAATAGAGACCTTTCCATCAAACACCAAATCCCAAGGAAACAGGTTGGTTGGAGCTCATCATAAGTTATTTATTGAATTCTGAAGACTGAGTGTGTCTTGCCTCCAGAATGTAGGGTGGCAGAAGAACAACACATCAAAAGAGTGAGAGAGGATATATAATGATAGAGATACGTTATAGAGGAAACATTTTACGACTTATTCTCCTTTTCCTGAGTGCTGAGAAATGATGATGCACATGTTAGTGTAGGCATCATCAACATGCTACCTCTGAGGTTACTAGCAGAGCATTCTTTGGCAGTTAAGTGTGTGTGCGTGCGTGTATGCTTAAGAGATAGTAATAGTGTCTTGGATGCAGGTATGATTCCTCCCTGTCGGATCTGTCTCCCATAACCATAACACACAGTAATATAAGTTGTCAGGTGCTACGCGTCTCCAGTTGTAATTTAATTATGCATTCTTTGTTGCGGTAGTAAAATGACTGAAGGTTGGCACAGCAAGCAGTCTGGACTGGATCCAAGGCCATCGCAGTGTGTGCACTCAGATCATGTCCCCTCACATGTCTCTACCTCACTTAACTTCACAGTGTGTGTGTGTGTGTGTGTGTGTGTGTGTGTGTGTGTGTGTGTGTGTGTGTGTGTGTGTGTGTGTGTGTGTGTGTGTGTGTGTGTGTGTGTGTGTGTGTGTGTGTGTGTGCACTCAGATCCTGTTCCTTCGCCTGTCTGTGCCTCACTTAACCTAACACTGTATACCCATGACCCAGGCAGCCTCACGGTGGAAATCTATTTTACTTTCATTTCAATCCCAGTCCATTCAGGGAATTTGATGGAAATTAAATTAATGAGTTTAAAAAAAAAAATTTAATCTGTAACTATAGATGCTTTTCTGTGCTTGAATTGATTTCATCCCACCTCTGAGCTGTTTTCCATGTCGACGGGTGAAAACAAGTAGGCCAAAATTGACGATCCTCAGCCACCCTTTGAGACTTTACAGTGCAGTACCGTGCCCAAGACCTGGATTCAAAAAATATTTGAAACCTTTCAAATACTCTGAGTGTTTACTCTAGCCAGCCATTAGTGCCATGTGGGCGGGGTTTGCCATTTTGGGAATAATCTATTGGTCTGTTAAGCCAGGAATGCTCAATAAAGCTCAGATAAAGTATTTGAAATTATTTCAAATTCTATTTGAACCCAGGTCTAATCCTCAGTCCCCTGTTAAGTTTACAGTTGAGAGGTCAGGTGCAGTACACTGCCCTCACTCTGTTTTATTTTGACAGATACACTAATTTAAGAATCACTACTTTGGTATCTGTGGCCCCATCTCGCTAGACTGTCGATCAGTTGGTATTTAGGTCCAACTGAGCTCAAGTTGCCTTTTCAATCACTGTAGCCGAACGCCTGTTGTAAATACTTTCACTGGTAGCATACCAATACCACATATCTAAGCTATGTGTAACTCAATCTGTCATATTTATAGTTCTGTTGAATGACGTTTTACATGCAAAGGCAAGCAAAGATACAGTAGTGTGCACTACAGATGAATGAACTAGACAGACCATTTTATATGAGAAACCACACACACACACACACACACACACTGAGGCCAGGCAGAGCATGCATGTGTGTTGTGCTGAGAGCAGGCAGTGTGTGACACTCCCACTGCAAGGGGTCAAGACTTCACAGCTGTGTAAGGAAGAACTCTGTCATATCCGGGTAAGCTGATAGGCTCCTCTTTACATGTAGTGTATAGAGCATTGTGGAACCCATGGAAGGATGTTGTTCCCTAGAGGAACATACTGCATTGAAGGAGTGGGTGTGGCACATTAAGGAGAGACTTGTCTGATGTCAGTCTGTCACCACCCTCAAAGTAGTGTTGTGTGACTGTATGTCATACTGTACATGTTATCAACATTATCCCTCTTTCACAAGTTATTGTCCCACATGATGAAATCGGGGAGGGGACTGTGGATCTGTCGCCATCCGTTAGTATGTTCGTTCGTCACACTCCATATCTCAGACAGCACTGGGATGATTTTGACAAAACTTTGATGAATGATACGTCTTGGCATAGAGATCCATCATTTACAAAATTACACTGATTGGCCCAAGAGCAGCGTTGCATCATTCGTGGGGGAAGACGTGTTTGGTATCTGTGGCCCCACCTTGTTTACCATTTTGAGAATTCACATTACTCGTGTGGCAACCCTATGGCCTGTATACAATGTACATCGACGTGACATTTCATTGTAGTGATCAGGGTTAGTCAGTATGGGTTAGAATTGTGTGATAGAATCTCACTCACTGTTATATCATTTTACTGATTAGCCATTTGTGTTACCAGATCTTCATGCTGTTTGTGGAAGGATCTGCAGGCCTTCCTCTGTGTGGAGGAGCGCAACCCTGGAGAGGCATTGCCAGATCTCCTCTCAGCATCACTCTGTAACAAACGTTGCCCCTGTGGGCCATTAGGAATAAAGCCATCGTCATGCTTTAGGGCGCAGCTGATAGGCCCTGACAGATTGAGTCCCCCTCTGGAGCTCAGCCTCTCTGCTCTCAGACATAATGGAGCTTTATTAGAACTCCAATCTCCCCAGAGAAACCTCGTTTCCCAGCATGACCTGCTCCACTCTTGGCCCCTGATTGGCTGATGGCCCCTGACGCTCTCCCGCCCATGCTCTGATTGGTCGAGGGGCTATCCCGCGGCAGAGGAAACCAATCCCGCGGCAGAAGAAATGGATGGGACACATGCAGTAAATCAGATGGGCCTGGGCATACCTCCAGCCAGGACAAAACACCCAAGGAAGCAAATTAGGTATTCGGACTCTGTAAAAGTCTCCAGTTTGCACAGCGGCATATAATCTCTTTAACTGAGATACACAGCTGTCTCTGTACGAAGTTCTCTCTAAGCCATACTGTAGCACTTACAGTACAGCTATGCCAAAAACTACTTTGAGTCATCAAACTACCGGAAATCAGTCCATTTCAATGGAAGACGGAAACGCAAGGAGACATTAAGCGATTTTACCGTGGGCGACAAGAGACCAGGCAACCGCAGTTTGTCAAAGCTGAACTTCATGAAATGAACAGCGATAAGCCCACTTGATAACCAATCAGAGGAAGGAGGGTCTTACAAATGAGCCTTGACACCATGCTGGAAATGCCTACAACCCCCCATGCTATTTTTATCTTGTACCCACAAAGGGAGATCTTGGAGGTTCCTTGCTACAAAGCAAAGCTTCTGGTATAGCCGTACTGTTAGGAGGGTTTGGCCCATTTAGACTGAAGTGGGTGTCTGGCCTGATGACAACCTGAGCCGTGACTGATTAATGGGCAGCGTTGATATGATCCTATCTCTGACAGGAAGGTTTAACACAGACACACTGAGCTGTAGGGCCCACTCACCTAAACAGGATAGACCACAGAGTTACAAATCTATTGGATAGACACTTTAGTCTGTCATAAGCATACAGTGCCTTGCGAAAGTATTCGGCCCCCTTGAACTTTGCAACCTTTTGCCACATTTCAGGCTTCAAACATAAAGATATAAAACTGTATTTTTTGTGAAGAATCAACAACAAGTGGGACACAATCATGAAGTGGAACGACATTTATTGGATATTTCAAACTTTTTTAACAAATCAAAAACTGAAAAATTGGGCGTGCAAAATTATTCAGCCCCTTTACTTTCAGTGCAGCAAACTCTCTCCAGAAGTTCAGTGAGGATCTCTGAATGATCCAATGTTGACCTAAATGACTAATGATGATAAATACAATCCACCTGTGTGTAATCAAGTCTCCGTATAAATGCACCTGCACTGTGATAGTCTCAGAGGTCCGTTAAAAGCGCAGAGAGCATCATGAAGAACAAGGAACACACCAGGCAGGTCCGAGATACTGTTGTGAAGAAGTTTAAAGCCGGATTTGGATACAAAAAGATTTCCCAAGCTTTAAACATCCCAAGGAGCACTGTGCAAGCGATAATATTGAAATGGAAGGAGTATCAGACCACTGCAAATCTACCAAGACCTGGCCGTCCCTCTTTCAGCTCATACAAGGAGAAGACTGATCAGAGATGCAGCCAAGAGGCCCATGATCACTCTGGATGAACTGCAGAGATCTACAGCTGAGGTGGGAGACTCTGTCCATAGGACAACAATCAGTCGTATATTGCACAAATCTGGCCTTTATGGAAGAGTGGCAAGAAGAAAGCAATTTCTTAAAGATATCCATAAAAAGTGTTGTTTAAAGTTTGCCACAAGCCACCTGGGAGACACACCAAACATGTGGAAGAAGGTGCTCTGGTCAGATGAAACCAAAATTGAACTTTTTGGCAACAATGCAAAACGTTATGTTTGGCGTAAAAGCAACACAGCTCATCACCCTGAACACACCATCCCCACTGTCAAACATGGTGGTGGCAGCATCATGGTTTGGGCCTGCTTTTCTTCAGCAGGGACAGGGAAGATGGTTCAAATTGATGGGAAGATGGATGGAGCCAAATACAGGACCATTCTGGAAGAAAACCTGATGGAGTCTGCAAAAGACCTGAGACTGGGACGGAGATTTGTCTTCCAACAAGACAATGATCCAAAACATAAAGCAAAATCTACAATGGAATGGTTCAAAAATAAACATATCCAGGTGTTAGAATGGCCAAGTCAAAGTCCAGACCTGAATCCAATCGAGAATCTGTGGAAAGAACTGAAAACTGCTGTTCACAAATGCTTTCCATCCAACCTCACTGAGCTCGAGCTGTTTTGCAAGGAGGAATGGGAAAAAATTTCAGTCTCTCGATGTGCAAAACTGATAGAGACATACCCCAAGCAACTTACAGCTGTAATCGCAGCAAAAGGTGGCGCTACAAAGTATTAACTTAAGGGGGCTGAATAATTTTGCACGCCCAATTTTTCAGTTTTTGATTTGTTAAAAAAGTTTGAAATATCCAATAAATGTCGTTCCACTTCATGATTGTGTCCCACTTGTTGTTGATTCTTCACAAAAAAATACAGTTTTATATCTTTATGTTTGAAGCCTGAAATGTGGCAAAAGGTCGCAAAGTTCAAGGGGGCCGAATACTTTCGCAAGGCACTGTATAATTATGCTTATACAATAATAATTTAATAGGATCTCTATGGTCATATGCCTGATCTCTGTCACCTCACCAGGATCTGTGGTCCATCCAATGGAAGCTACACTAACACCCAGAGTGGTCAGGATGTGAGCAAGTCTTGCTTCCCTTCCTCTCTCATTGACTCTCTGTCTCTCAGGTCCTCTGTCACATATCCAGTCTCTCTTTGTATACTGTAGGCCTACTGTATCCTATGCGGGTAAAAGAACAGACCATGATATGCAATGCTAGGAGATTTGTCTGCCAAGGAAACCTGCAACTGCAGCCTTTAAGCCCACTGTGATCTCTGAGATCTGCTTCCTGTGTTGTACAGTATGTTATAGGGGTGCTCTATCTCCCTCTACCTCTATGGTGGTGTGTATGGGAGGAGGGGATGGCGGTCTGAGGAACTTTCTTACATTCTTCATGCTAGACCTCCCTCACTGCACTCACAAGGCTTAAAAATCCCTGTTCTGCTTTCTGAGCGGTTAGTTACATAGTTACTAACAGATTGAACACCTGAGGGGTCATTTGCTCAAGGGCCTTTCCCGAGTTAAGACACCTCTGGATTACAATGGCTTATGATGGATATGTTTAAGGAACAGTCAAAGCTCTCTCTGTCTCTCTCTCTGTCTCTGTCTGTGTGTGTGTGTGTGTTTTGTTCTTAACTGACTTGCCTAGTTAAATAAAGGTCAAATAAATAAAAAAATATATGATTTCTTGCAGCTAAGTGGGCTACATCATAACTAGCCATAGGGAAACACATTCTTGAATAAAGGCTTTCTGTATAGCAATACCTTGTGGCAATCCTGTATGTATGGGGATTGTAACGGTGGCTGTCAATAGTTCCTTCGGAGGTGGGTTTGATGTGGAGGTTTCAATAATCAGTCATACAAACACTAGCTGGAACAAGTCAGGGGAAAGAGATTCGGTTGCACATACTCAACGTGAGGTGTGGTTTTTCCAGGAGGAGGCTGAAGGACAAGGATGAGGTGCGACTAGACGAAAGCATCCAGCAGGCTTTGGGACAAAATAAACAGTCTAAAGTAGATTTCCTACGTCCCCATGCAACCAAAATACCCTGTGTCTGTTGGCTGCCACTGAATGTGTGCTTTATACTCTCACACCTAGAAGAATGAACCACATATTTGGTGGGGGTGTGCTGCCAATCGTAGGTGTCCATACTTTGGAACGAATACAGAAGTACAGAAGTGGCCCCACTCTTAACCTCTGCAGCCATGGTTGATGCTAGCTCTCTGCTAGCTCTCTCTCCCTGAGGTAGCCTGTGCTGACTCTGTGGTAATGCTCACAGGCACAGCGGCAGTAAAGTGATCCAGAAGCTATCAGCAGGCGATCAGATAGCAGGAGGGATATCAGTGCCATCTCAGGCATGTCCCAACTCCTGGGTTGGGCTGCATTCTCTCCATTACACTATACTGTATTTTGGGTAATGTTACGATACTACAGTACAAGTCAAAATCGGACCGCCAGACTGCCTATCAGGGGAGTGACTGTTCATCTTTGTGTTTTTGTAGTTGTTTTTTGTTTTCTCCAAGTTTGTCACCCAAACCAGATGTAGCAGCGCTATCTAGCATTCCCTGTCAACACAAATCAAAGAAAATGACTCCGAGACTCAGAGTTTCCCGAACCTGAAATATCCAGTCACGTTGAAACACAAACTGCAGCTCAGATTCTATTCAGATGGTATAGGCCTGGTCTTGAATAAAACACAAACTTCTTCTGCTCCAAACGGTTTTACACTTTTTAAGAACAAGGCATAACACTGTCTGACTTGGCCCCCACCCCCATATGCCAAAGTTTATCATACAAGTTTCTCTTTGTATCCATTTTTAAACATTAAGGAAAATAATTGAGCCTTTGTATGAGAGAGGTTGTTTATACAACAGCGCCATCACCAGGAACAAGAGAAAGACCCCGCTCGGAGTCTGGGGGCTGGGGACTAGAGGTGGAAGAGGGAGAGACTCTGAGTCTGGGGGCTGGGGGCTGGGGGCTAGAGGTGGAAGAGGGAGAAAAAAGAGCTCTTTGAGTGACAGTAATTTAGGAACCTGGGCTTTTTATGATTTTCCTGCTTTAAGGAAAACATGCAGTTCTGGGTACAGCACTTGGGACCAAATCAAAAGCGTATTTTTCCTTGTCAGATTTTGTGTGTGAGGGTTATACATCTCCTGTCTATTTGTATGTGAGGGTTATACATCTCCTGTCTATTTGTGTGTGAGGGTTATACATCTCCTGTCTATTTGTGTGTGAGGGTTATACATCTCCTGTCTATTTGTGTGTGAGGGTTATACATCTCCTGTCTATTTGTGTGTGAGGGTTATACATCTCCTGTCTATTTGTGTGTGAGGGTTATACATCTCCTGTCTATTTGTGTGTGAGGGTTATACATCTCCTGTCTATTTGTGTGCGACTGTGCGTGCACTCGGCGAGCGTGTACATGCGTGTGTCTGCCCATGCGTGTGTGATGCGTGTGTACTCAAAGAGATTAAACACTTTGTCAAAGAGAGTGGAAGCATGAAAAACTCAAGACTCACATTATCATGTTCATCTGGGTCCTCTGGTCTGGAGACATCAACATGTAAGCATGTACTGTATCACAGTTCTCTGAGTCATGAGAGGTTCACACAAACTGCTTGCAAAATTGTACTACATCTGTTTTTATCCTAGCATAATCCCATTGTGTCCCTCGCTAAAGTGGAAATGTTTCGATCCATGTCCTTGCCCTCAGCCGTCCTGAAGAAAAACATTTTGTTTTCTATTATCTTGCAGACAACAGAGATGTGTCTTTTGCTCACAACCCAATGTATTTTGCTTACAGCCCGACATATATAGAAGATGAGATATATTTTTCAAGTCCAGCATGTTCATGCCTACTGACAGTGCAAATAGGATTTACGGCACAAAAGCCCTGTGTAATCTCATAGCAAGCTGTCACCATCTCCAACAATGTCGATGTGGAGCAAGAAATGAACAGGAGGCCTCATGACCCTCTCGCCTTAGCCCGCCTCCGTTTCGTGCATACAGCGCTCAGGGAGGCTTGAGGTTTGGAGGTTTCAAAACCACAGTGACCTTTTTTCTCCCTCCGCTTAGTTTCAGAGGAGTTTTCCCCTCCGAAACGAGACACTGGATAAATTATGTTCAGCATGAAGGCCTCCTTGTTCACTCAAAATAAAAAATAAAGCAAGACACCCTGGTCTGGTGACAGAAGTTCCAGAACTTCCAAATAAATTCCCCTGAAGCATGTACTTTTGGGTGCTCTAGTTGGCTGCAGTATGACTAGTGGCCGACGGACATGAGATGGATAGGACTAGTGGTGGAGAGGAGAGAAGAGGAGCCGGTCTCATTTCATCATGATGGATGAGCCTATTAGCTGTTCGAAGTAAGCCCAGGTTTAGCCTTACACCTCACAACCAGCGCTTCGTGGCAGACATATGTTGATTATGGCAGGGGAAATTATGAGGATGAATGCAGTGGTTATGGAGGTTTGGACAATGCAAAACAGTTGGCTTTTATACTAAGAATGGGAGAGCCCTCCAGTCCGGTGTGACATGTGACAAACAGACCCAACTAAACAGATTCAATATTATACTGCAGTGCATTCAGAAAGTATTCACACCAATTGACTTTTTCCACATGTTGTTGTTACAGCCTGAATTTAAATGGATTAAAGGGATATTTCTGTCACTAGCCAACACACATACCACACAATGTCAGAGTGGAATTATGTTTTTCGAAATTGATACAAATAAATAAAAAATGAAAAGCTGAAATATCTTGAGTCAGTAAGTATTCAACCCCTTTGTTATAGGTAGCCTAAATAAGTTCAGGAGTAACAGGTTTCCTTAACAAGTCACATAATAATTTGCACGGACTCATTATGTGTGCAATAATAGTGTTTAACATTATTTTTGAATGACTATCTCATCTCTGTACCCCACAAATACAATTATCTGTAAAGTCCTTCAGTCCAGCAGTGAATTTCAAACACAGATTCAACCTCAAAGACCAGGGAGGCCTCGTAAGTAGATGGGTAAAACATAATAAAAAAGCAGACATGTAATATATTTTTGAGAGTGGTGAAGTTATCAATTACACTTTGGATGGTGTATCAATACACCCAGTCACTACAAAGATACAGGCCTGTTTCCTAACTCAGTTGCCGGAGAGGAAGGAAAACCATGAGGCCAATGGTGACTTTAAAAACAGGAGTTTTTTTGCTTCTAAAAGGAGAAAACTGAGGATTAATCAACAACATTGTAGTTACTCCACAATACTAACTTAATTGACAAGAGGGAAAAGAAGGACGCCAGTACAAAATAAACATATTCCAAAACCTATTGGCAACAATATTTTTGCGGGTATTTTATTAGGATCCCCATTAGCTGTTGCAAAAGCAGCAGCTACTAAACACTAAAGTAATATTGCAACAACAAAAAATGCAAAGGAATGAACTTCTTGTCCTGAATACAAAGCGTTGTGTTTGGGGCAAATCCAATACATCACATTAGTAACCGCTGCCAAAGGTGATTCTAGCGTGTGAAGACTTATGTTCATGAGATATTTTTGTATTTCATTTTGTAACATCGTGTTTTCATTTTGTCATTATGGGGTGTTCTGTGTAGATGGGTAAGAGAGAAAACATCTATTTAATTCATTTTGAATTCAGGCTGTTACACAACAAGATGTGGAATAAGTCAACAGCTATAAATAACTGCATGAATACTTTCTGAAGGCACTGTTTATATTCATTAAAATAGTCTATGCTGCTCATGTGCCATTCAGTCATGCACACATATCCATGTTGATTCTCTTTCTGTTGTTACTCTGCAATATAATAGTTGATACTAAAATAATTATCAAGGTTTAAGGTTCCTCTCCCGGGAGATGTTGGTGGCAGGTGCCACTACCCCCATTGATAGTGCAAGGACCTGAGAGTCTAGTCCAGTATAGAAACATGTTAGCACAATACATTGGTCCCTGTGTCATTTTACTCCTTAACCAACCCCTTCCTCCTGCACATGTACATGCAAACCGCCACCTCACACACATGCGTGTGCACATTAACACACACACACACAGTTTATTAATAGGACTTGTTTGGCCAATACAACTTGCTGGTAATCCTTAGGGGGCAGGAGTGAGAGGGGATCTGGGTGGGGGTAGGGGGTCTGAGAAGAGGGTTCAAAGATAGATGCCGTCCCACCCACTGCTTGTCCTCCAGCTGATCCCTCCCTCTGCCCTCTACTCCTTTACCCCCTTGCCTCACTGTTGCCATTTTCCTCCAGCTGTAGATGGTGCTAGGCCATAGGTGATAACAACCATGAGAGATTACACTGTTGGTTACACTGATATAGTATCTATCTCTATGATATTGTACCTCTCTGTAAGATTAAGGGAGATACTGAGGATCTTCACAGGATCTGTGAGAACACTGACTGCTTTGATTGCCATGGCATTTTACACCAATAGGAAGGGAGTGGGGGCAAATTATGTCATTCAATCGCCACATGATTGGCTTGTTGACCTGTCTGTCAACCTTTCACTATATAGAAATCCTCAGATGTAGTTGAAGTCCTCTGATGTCCTTTTATCTCCCCAGACATCAAAGTGGGAAAGTATGATTGAAGAAGGAGTACTGGACACATAGATATTAGAGTGGCCTTGTTTTCCCCATGTACGCTGCCAGGTTGTGATGTATAAATAGGTGGGCTGTGTCAGTGTGTGTGACCACAGCGCCGAGGGGGTGTGTGACATGGGGGAGGGGGCTGGGGAGTTGTGGCAAGGGTCCGGGGGCTGGCGGTGCTCTCTTATGTGCTGAGACCCAAGAAGCCGCCCCGGGAAGGTGTTGACGGGTGGCCAGAAGGGCACGGATTCAGAGTATTTGGGTGTTAATTGAACTTATTGGTCCGCTATTCACAGCCTTGACGTGACGGTGATTTAAGAGACTAGTGTGAGAGAGAGTGGGATAGAACAGGCTATCTGATGATCGCTGCTCCTCAGAGGTGACTGGGGCACAGCAAGGCTGGGAGGGCGACGAAACGTAGCCTCCATTTTGTTAGTGACGAGATAAGGAAATAACGTACTTACTGCTTCATGCCACTCTGATAGTACACTGAGTGTACAAAACATTAGGAACATTCTATGACAAACTGACCAGCTGAATTCAAGTGAATGATCCCTTATTGGTGTCACTTGTTAAATCCACTTAAATCAGTATAGATGAAGGGGAGGAGACAGGTTAAAGTATTTTTAAGCCTTGGGACAATTGAGATGGATTGAATTGGCAGGGGGTGAATGGGCAAGATGTTTAAGAGCCTTTGAATGGGGTATGGTAGTAGGTGCCAGGTGCACTGGTTTGAGTGTGTCAAGAAATACAATGCTGCTGGGTTTTTAATGCTCAACAGTTTCCCGTGTGTATCAAGAATGATCCACCACCGAAAGGATATCCAGTCAACTTGACACAACTGTAGGAAGCATTGGAGTCATCAAGGGTCAGTGTCCCTGTGGAACGCTTTCAACACCTTGTAGTCAAATTGGGGCTGTTATGAGGGCAAAAGGAGTGTAAAAAAACAATATTAGGAAAGTGTTCTGATTTTTTGTCTCTCAAACTCAGGTTCATTCTAAAATACAAAGGAGAGAAAGGTATTTAGAGGCGATATTAGAAACTAGATGTTCATTCGAGATGTATCGTTTTTACTATGTCTGGGATTTTTAAAGCAGTGCGTGACAGGTCTTGTGAAGAAAGGTGGCAAAGGCTAGTTTTTACATTGATTTAGGAATATTTCTTATTACTTTACAGCTACACCTGACCTTCTTGGCTCCATTCCCTTCCAGTCCAATTTTAGTCCTTCCACCTGAGCCTTAACACTGGAGTAGTTTACTCCTGCACTCCGACCCATAGTGAAATCTAACCAAGCCTAGGATTCACTATAACGGAGAATGCCTGCTGAGAATTCATATTCCAGGAAAGCAGAATATAACATATTCTCCAGTTATACGACCTTGGCAAACAGGCATAGTTTTTCTGTTAGCCGTCCACAGAAATGTGAATAATCCAAGTTTGCGAGTTGCAACAACAAACTACCCAATATAATTTGCATGCCCCCCATCGAAGAGTTATCTTTAAAGTCTTCCAAAGCCTTTCTAACCCCACTTTACCGCCTTACAACCACCCAGTCACTCAGAACACCCCCGTTCCCCTTTCACTAGGCCTGCGACCACACAGTAGTATTGCTTTCCATTGCATTTCTCCCCCAGGACCAGTGAAAGTAGACGTGTGTATGCCCAGAAAGTTCAGCTTTTAAAAACAAGAGGGGAAAGGTTAACTCTCACAAATTGAGCTATTCAACATCAGGCTTCCCTTTCCTACCTCTCTTTATTACACATATCTGTCACAGACTACGCACACACACGTACACAGGCAAACACACACATTTAAAAAAATATATATATATATATTTCACCTTTATTTAACCAGGTAGGCTAGTTGAGAACAAGTTCTCATTTACAACTGCGACCTGGCCAAGATAAAGCATAGCATGCACACACGCAAACACACACAAGTGAATGAATGCATGGACACACACAATTAGACATGTATTGCATAACTCCGCGAACACACACACACACACACACACACACAAACACACACACACACACACATTCTCTCTATTCCTTTCACTTTGGACATGGTTAACGGATAGATGAGAGTCAGGGGTTCTGGATTGGAATCCCTGTTTGTAGAGAGATTATATGAAATCTCCTTTAGTTTTCTCTACAGTATCTGATATCACACGTATCTTGACATAATAATGTGGTTGGATGCCTCGTTTGAACCCTTTGAATGAATCCCTCATATAGGACCGAGACCCCCGTTTATTTTTGAAATCCTTCAAAAATATTTGCTTTGCTTGGCACCTCACATTCTAACCATTCTTCTGAGGAGCCTGTCTGTGCTGCCTGGGTCCCTTGACTTGGAAAAGTGCTGGGTTTTTGCCTACCTCATTAAGTGCCTTGTTCCCTCCCCGCCCGATCGAGGGATATGAGAGAAGAGGACAAGGAATAGAAATCCATTCGCTCATTTTGTCTACCTGCCACCACCAGAGCTGTAAAGAACATTATCTTTCCACATCACTGAGAGATGGAGAACACAGATGGGTTGTGATGATGAAATAATTCATTCCTTTCAATTCTCTTACAATTATCTTAACCGGTTAAAGAATAGCAGGACAATAACAGTCCAATACTGTTCCTGAGAGTTCAGAATATTCATCGTGCAGTAGAGCGGTAGAGCGTAACAGTGGGTTCGTCACTTTTGCACTCACCCACTGCAGTAAATGAAATAACATATTTCCTGCTACTGAAATGGTTCTGAAACTAACTGAGCGCAATGCCCAAAAATTCAGTGAACGTCTCTACCCCACCCAAACCTACAAGGGATGGCCCCTCATTCTATACGGTGAGACCAAGGTATCAGAGCAGTAGAGGATTGGGACTGAATTAACAAAGAGTTAATTGCATGATTAACAAGCATTTCGCAACACCCGCAATAACATCTGCTGAATATGTGTATGTGACCAATAAAATGTGACTTGATTTGATCCGACCTCCAACCATATGCCATTGTGTTCCCTATCAAGAGCAGTATGGCTGTCCAGATGTAAATCTTTAAGGGAGAGGTGTCTCTTATTACACCCATAACGACCTCAGACAGCCAGTGTCTCTGGGAGAGTAATGTCAACCCAAGCTGTGCCAAGCTCTGCCATTGTTCTCCACAGTGCGTTTATGGCATGGTGTCTGATATATGATAACCAATAAGTAAGAGGAGTAATAATTACAGGGCCCACATGTTGGATCATCTGATTACTGGATGTAATACAAGATGGCGGGTTTGTTTGAAGGATAGTTATTATAAAGACATACAAAAACCTGGCAATGGCAAGCTTTGTTATATTGCAGTGTTGGAAAAGGGGGAGTGTGTGTGGGGTGGGGAAGTGTGTGTGTGTGTGTGTGTGTGTGTGTGTGTGTGTGTGTGTGTGTGTGTGTGTGTGTGTGTGTGTGTGTGTGTGTTGTGTGTGTGTGTGTGTGTGTGTGTGTGTGTGTGTGTGTGTGTGTGTGTGTGTGTGTGTGTGTGTGTGTGTGTGTGTGTGTGTGTGTGTGTGATTGGAATTAAACTCAACATTTGTACTTTCTTCCAAAAAGTGGGAAATCAATTCTCAGATTAGGTGACACTCTCATGACCTCTCTCATGCCTCCCTGTTTGATAGGTCATTCCAGTCACTGTGCCTTTCTAATGGCTTCCATGGACCTACAGTAGTATTTCAAATGGACTCACAACGGTTCTACGGTGTGCACTTTACCCCTTGAGAAGCTATATCTAGATAAATATATTTTTGTTAAGCCTCTTTTACTCTTAGGCCCCGTCACTTTGCCTCATGGCTTTGAAATCTGGGCCTTTTAGAAGGGCTCACACATCTGAATGCATAGGCTAAACAATGACATGAAAGAACTGTGAAGTATAATACTAGATTTATCAAAAGCATCATGCTGACGTGGAGCAAGATAACATCTCTGTGTCTGGAATGCACTTCCTCTCTGGCTAGATGAGGATCAAGCCCCAATTTGAATTTGAAGGCAAAGTGACAGCATATTTTACCAACTGCCAAATCTGATACAGCACCACATAACACCAGGGGTTACGTGGTTTTATTTGCCTACCGTCACCACCATTTATTTGTCAGAAAAGAAAGCAAAATAGTCCAAGCTTTCCTTCCCTCTCTCTCTTTCTCTCTCTCTCCCTCCCTCTCTCGATTAAGAGGAGTTCAAAGACAATCCAGGTTTGGACATTGCCTTTGATGCAGAATAAGCACTGCTGCAATGGACCAACAACGAAAATGCATTCCTTCACATTTAAAATGACTTCTTGGTGAGATCTCTTTCAGATATTTGTGGCTGTTTTCAGGAAACCTTTTCATAAACCCAAGTGTTGGTGAAGCTGCCGATTTAAATGTTTGATGCATTTTGTACCTATCTTTCATTTAGCCTTGAAAGCTCAAACATCTCAGATTTAGCATCATGTGTCAGAGGTGCACCTAGTTCATGGGCCTAATGTGCACCTTGTTTTTGAACATGTCTGATATTTTTACCAAGACCATAATTTATTATGCTGTGCGTCACTGTCATATTATAAGCTGTTGGATCATACTGTCTCTTTGATATTTTCTGGTCTCTCTTTGGCCTTTCCCAAGATAGCCTCATCAATGGGATTTTGTGCATGAGTAGAGTCAGCTATATCACATAGTGAATGAAAAGATCAAACACTTATTTGAGCTGTCAAAGGGGGCAATTGTAGCCTACCATTCAGCCACTAGATGGTAACAATAGTTTTTTTCCCTAGGCACAAACACTGACCACATAACATGTGCCATGTTAGTGATACCAAAGAGAATAATATACATTGTGATACTGTATGATAAATAGTGACCAATTCACTACTCACTTAAACCATTGCAGAAGCAGAAGATGTGTAGCCTCTCAGAAGATGCCTTATAAACTATTTGGACATTTAAATGTAACTATGCTGGGCGAAGCTGGGCCAATTGTGAGCTGCCCTTGCCCTATGGGACTCCCAATCACGATCAGATGTGATACAGCCTGGTTTCAAACCAGGGACTGTAGTGACGCGTTTTGCACTGATATGCATTGCCTTAGACCGCTGTGCCACTCAGTAGCCCAATAGGAAAAAATAAAACAGTAGCCTAAGGATTATGATCACTATTAAAAGATTAACATTTATCCTAACCTCACCACTTTCAAATTCCCAAATAAAGAAATGTGGAATTAATAGAGTCGTGCGTGCGCTTAAAGACGCTTCTCATGTCAGTGGTGGGCGGTACGAGATGGAAGCGTCGCGTCATGGAAATGCCCACCCTCGCGTCGAGTAAGAGCCGCAGATAGAAGAGAAAGTTCAGTGTTCTCAAACGATGGATGGAGAGCGGTTGTCCGAGGTAGAGTGAAATATATCTACTGCTTCAAATAGCTGCACCGATTAAGCTTTAAACAGTTTTTATTCAAAATTAAGCTGTCAAGGATAAGGAGTCAACACTTTCTGTAATGAACGTTATTTAAGCTCACCACCGTTATTTTCTCATTTCATTGCGAACTTCATTTTCTAGATTGAACTCTGCCTTCCTCGAATTGGCTCGGAGGCTGCCTTCTAAGAACATTTAAACATTAATTCTGGGGAAGCTTTTTTTTATTTTTAATATCATAGACTAATGTTTACCTACTGGAATTATTTTTTGTTATATTTTACCTGCATTTGCGTTGTGCATCAGCATAGAATGCATTTGTAACAACGGATTTTTAACGCTTGTTGGGGCTGTGCTTACAATGGTAAAATAATACGGAAATATCCTCTTGAATTTACATTTTTGGTCTGAACAAATACAACTATTTGTTAGACTAATCATATGACTGAAAATAAGCATGGAGGGGTCTCCTTTGAAGATACTGCTTTCTCTCTGGTGTCCGCTCATGATTGCTGCCTACAGTGTGGAGCTAGGAACATACGACCTAGAACGAGGGAGACCAGCCAAATGCGAACCCATAGTAATTCCCATGTGCCAGGGCATTGGCTACAACATGACCAGAATGCCCAATTTTATGGACCATGAAAACCAAAAGGAGGCTGCCATCAAGCTGAATGAGTTTGCACCTCTAGTGGATTACGGCTGTGATGTGCACCTTCGTTTCTTCCTCTGCTCTCTCTATGCCCCAATGTGCACTGATAAAGTGTCTACCTCCATCCCAGCCTGCAGGCCTATGTGTGAGCAGGCCAGGCAGAAGTGCTCACCCATTATGGAGAAGTTCCACTACGCATGGCCTGACTCGCTGGATTGCTCCAGGCTCCCGACCAAGAATGACCCCAACGCACTGTGCATGGAGGCTCCAGAGAACGACACCAAGACGGATATCAAGAAGGGAGAGGACATGCCTTTTGTTCCCCCTCGGCCCAGGCAACCGGGTAGCAGTAACGGGCGCTCCATGGGCAGTCTGGGGTCCTGCGAGAACCCAGAGAAGTTCCATTATGTGGAGAAGAGCCAGTCGTGTGCTCCTCGCTGCTCCTCTGCAGTGGACGTGTTCTGGTCCAGACGGGACAAGGACTTTGCCTTCATCTGGATGACAGTGTGGTCAACACTCTGTTTTGTCTCCACGGCCTTCACCGTTCTCACCTTCCTCCTGGACCCCCACCGCTTCCAGTACCCCGAGCGGCCCATCATCTTCCTTTCCATGTGCTACAACGTCTACTCTGTGGCCTTCATCATCCGCTCGGTGGCCGGGGCCGAGAACATCGCCTGCGACCGGGAGAATGGCGAGCTCTACATCATCCAGGAGGGGCTGGAGTCCACAGGCTGCACCATCGTCTTCCTCATCCTCTACTACTTCGGTATGGCCTCGTCCATCTGGTGGGTCATCCTCACCCTCACCTGGTTCCTGGCCGCTGGTAAGAAGTGGGGCCACGAGGCCATTGAGTCCCACAGCAACTACTTCCACATGGCCGCCTGGGGCATCCCAGCTCTGAAGACCATTGTCATCCTCACCATGAGGAAGGTGGCAGGGGATGAGCTGACGGGTCTGTGCTACGTGGGCAGCATGGACTCTGGAGCGCTCACCGGCTTTGTGCTCATCCCTCTGTCCTGCTACCTGGTCATTGGCACGTCCTTCGTCCTCACCGGCTTTGTGGCGCTCTTCCACATCCGCAAGGTGATGAAAACCGAAGGCACCAACACGGAAAAGCTGGAGAAGCTAATGGTGAAAATCGGCATCTACTCCATCCTGTACACGGTGCCCGCCACCTGCGTCATCATCTGCTACTTCTACGAGAGGCTTAACATGGACTACTGGAAGTTCATAGGTCTGGAGGTCAAGTGCGTGTCGTTCCCCGGGCGCCGGAACGAGGACTGCTCCCTGGAGTCGTCGGTGCCCACCGTGGTGGTGTTCATGCTGAAGATCTTCATGTCCCTGGTGGTGGGCATCACCAGTGGTGTGTGGGTGTGGAGCTCCAAGACCCTGCAGACCTGGCAGGGCCTGTGCAGCAGGAAGCTGGCATCAGACAGGACTAGCAGGAAGCCCTGTGGCAGCGTGAGCTGCAGCACACACTGTCATTACAAAACCCCTGCCGTGGTGCTCAACATGGCCAAGACAGACCCTTACTCAGACAGCCCCACACATGTCTGACGCTGACAGTCAGTATATTACCAGTATGCAGTTCATTCAATGCTCTGTCTAAACACAGGAAGCTACTGGGGTGACATTGTAATATATAGAATAAGAATAAGATTGAGATTGAGAGGAAGGAGAGAAGTTATAATTCAACTGTCCATTGTTGCTTTTCTGTGCAACTTTCCTTATTTCAGTATTAATGGGAAATGTTCAGTATTGCTCTCTATAAACACACAAGATGTGTGGACTGTATTGCATAGAGATGCTCAACTGCAATGCAGAAAAGGCCTTGCATGGACATTTTAAAGGAGAGGCATTGTTCTCCCCTGAACTGGGTATAAATAACTACATAAATATGTTTAAATGTTAAACAGTCTATTTATTGTATATATATTTAATTGAAGTTTTCTTTGGTTTCTCACACGTTTTGATTGGAGTGAACATGAATCCATGAGGCTAAAATAGTAAACTACTGAGTATCAAGGACAATACAGTGCCTCTTATTGGGTTCTTAAGAATAATACAATTGGGTATACATTTGGTCGTGGTTTATTTACTATTATTAAATTGAGTGTGAATCCTATACATTTTTCAATATGGCTTAGTTTCATTGGATTGATTGAGAAAATTATATTGAGACTTGGGAGGAAAATGCATTGACAAAAAATATTGAATTTTACATTGTCTTTGATAATAATTTGGCTCTATAATAAATAAATATAATTCTTACAAAATGAGAAGTTTGTTAGATTATATATGGCTATAGATATCCATGATTCATTCATGTCATTATCCCAGGACGACCAGAATTAATCAGATGTGCTAGACTGGTTGAAGTAGACTGCAGTAGGGTTAATTCTGTTTTAGGTGAAGTAGACTGTAGTGGGGTTCATTCTGTTTTAGGTGAAGTAGACTGTAGTAGAGTTCATTCTGTTTTAGGTGAAGTAGACTGTAGTAGGGTTCATTCTCTTTTAGGTGAAGTAGACTGTAGTAGGGTTCATTCTCTTTTAGGTGAAGTAGACTGTAGTAGAGTTCATTCTGTTTTAGGTGAAGTAGACTGTAGTAGGGTTCATTCTGTTTTAGGTGAAGTAGACTGTAGTGGGGTTCATTCTGTTTTAGGTGAAGTAGACTGTAGTAGAGTTCATTCTGTTTTAGGTGAAGTAGACTGTAGTAGGGTTCATTCTGTTTTAGGTGAAGTAGACTGTAGTGGGGTTCATTCTGTTTTAGGTGAAGTAGACTGTAGTAGGGTTCATTCTGTTTTAGGTGAAGTAGACTGTAGTGGGGTTCATTATGTTTTAGGTGAAATAGACTGTAGTAGGGTTCATTCTGTTTTAGGTGAAGTGGACTGTAGTAGGGTTCATTCTGTTTTAGGTGAAGTAGATTAGTAGGGTTCATTCTCTTTTGGGTGAAGTAGACTGTAGTAGGGTTCATTCTCTTTTGCAAATGAAAGGTAGCCTAATTCCTATGGTAATGCCAACATGCAAATATCAACTGTAATCATTTGGATAATTTTTCTCAATATAAGGATAAATGCAACAGTTTATATTCCTAACTTTTGTAGCCTAATACGCCCATTTCTTCTTACTCCAAAGTCGTAGCCTCTTTGAACACATTTATCACAGGACAATAAGGCCAACATTTGTTGTTTATTTTCCTGTCGACCATTTGGTCCTTAATTTCCTCTCCTGCTTTGAAGCAATTTTCTACAGTGAGAATCGCGTGCCATATGTTCAACTGCATATAAGCTAGATCCTGGAAGCAACATGGACACACTATTCCTCAAAGAGAATTGGAGATGAATAGAGGGGCAATCCAAGTAGTCTCAAGGTTCGGGTCATCATCTTTAAAGAGATACTTCCTGGTTTTGACAATGAAGCCCTTTATCTACTTCCAGTCAGATGAACTCATGGATACCATTATGTCTCTGCATCCAGTATGAAAGAAGTTAGAGGCAGTTTTCCGATCCAAGGCTAACCAGCGTTAGCGCAATAACTGGAAGTCTATGGTATCTACTAGCATACTAGCAGTTACCATAGACGTCCAGCCATTGCGCTAACACTAGTTAGCAATTGCGCTAACGCTTGTTAGCAACTTTCTTCAAACTGCAGGCAGAGACATACAAATGGTAGGCCTATTCAAGAGTTCATCTGACTCTGGGGAAGTAGATATAGGGCTTCATTGCCAAAACCCTGAAGTATCCTTTTAACATGCGGGAGCTGTTCACAGAGAAATATATTTAATGGGTGTGCTAATCCTTTCCCTGAACCACTATTGTGCCCTGTCCTCCTCTCTGTTTGATCCCCATGCAAATACATGGCACTTTGATCCAGGAGGAGGAATTTGAAGTAGGCCATCTAGATCTCAGCACTAGTCCAACGCTTTACACCTGAATTGGGAGGAAATTAATTGATTTCTATTTAACCAAAAAGTTTCACAAATGTCATACTACATGCTACATATTGGTCATTGGTTGCATGGTTTTGTCTCAGTTTGAATTTGGCACATTCAAGCCTTATGTTGGCAGCAACTGTTCTTAGTAAATTAGGGTGTCAATGTCAATTATAAGCACGCCCGAATATAAGAGACCATTTGTTTCACAGCAGGCTTGCTGTCATGCATGGTGTTTGACAGTAAATGTAATTGTTTATGTCTGTCTGTGTAATTGTGTTCCGTGTCAGGCAACACATGAGGTGATGGCATGGAAAGATGTGAGGACCAAGAGTTACATTTACATCAGACTGCTGCTCACTTTAACGTTTAGATTTTGTCAAGCTTTATAGACGGAGGTGTTGTGTTGTGGTTTTTCATTTAACCTTTGTTAGACACCATCAACTTTAAGATTACAGCAATTTAACCAAATCATTTAAGTTGAGAAGACAGTCTTTGCAGAACAGAGTATCATATTGTATTATAGTGTGTGTGTGTGTGCACATATGCAAGGAGGGAGAGGTAGATGGGGGTTAACCTCTGTGTTTTCCTCGCTTGGCCATTATAGACATTGTCCATTGCTTAGCAGAGAGAGCTGAAGTCTTGACATTGCCAACCACATTTAACTATCAAAAGTGAGTGTGAGTTTCCTTTGAAGCATGTCGCTGGGACACAATAACTGGAGTTAAAGCCACATGCACCAGTTCACGTATGGTTGAACGAGCTGCTGGCTTCCTCTCGGGATTACGCTCTGTGACATGACCCAGTGAGGTGAAACACTTGCTCTTAAAAAACAGCCAGTCCCACCTGTGTTTTCTGTGATTAGATAGGAACTGCAGTCTGTTTAGGACAAGGGCTGAGTTAGGAGATATGGAGGTACTTAATGTATTTGTGTTGCTAGACAGAGAAAACAAATCCCCAAAGACAACATGCGGTGATTGGAGTAACAGGGAGCGTTTGCAACCGTTTGTTGTTTATAAACCTTGTTCAATGAGGCTTGTTCCATGATTGAATGCTGTCCGAACATGTTAGTGCCAGTAGCTTGTGTATTTTCTAGCTGTCTCCAGAGGAAAAACTTGTTCAGACTCACAACACCACTGAACTTCTGTTACGATTGTCTGAATGAATGGACCAAGGCCCAGCGTACTTAGAGATCCACATGTTTAATAAATATGAAACTCACCAAAAAAACAATACAGATGCAAACTAAACGTGACGTTCTGGGCTGCTCACAGGCAGCTACACAAAAAACAAGATCCCACCAACTACAGGAGGGAAAAAAGCTGCTTAAGTATGATCCCCAATCAGAGACAACGATAGACAGCTGCCTCTGATTGGGAACCATACCCGGCCAACAAAGAAATAGAAAACATAGATTGCCCACCCTAGTCACACCCTGACCTAACCAATTAGAGAATTAAAAGGATCTCTAAGGTCAGGACGTGACAACTTCAATGTAGATGGAAGGGAGTTTGGAGCTGGGTCCAGAATACCTAAAACAGAGTTTGTTTGAGCTGTGTGTCCTGTGGGGCGCCATACCTGTGGTCAACAGCGTAAAACTGAATTTAAATACAAACGAAGTGGTAGCAAAAATAAATTGAAATTCATCGGAGGAATCAGGTAAAAAAGCATCCGACTGCTCCGAACTCTACTTCATATATAGAGCAAAACACACACCTCTGGTAACACCTGCCCTTCACACACACACACTTCTGAGGTCAGCACTCTAGAACCTGTGCCAGCCAATCAGCACAACCCTGGAAAGAATCCCCACACCCTTTTTTTTTTTTTTTTTTTTACAGAAATGTTCAATTTCAAGAGTGAGTAAGCTTGGCCTTAGTCGAAAGATTTCGCTTGGCCAAGGCACTGTTGTTGTTTTTTAACCACAAGGCTCAGGGGGTTAACCTGAGTTAGTATCTTTCTATAACGGCAGTCTGTGGGACAGAACGGGTCTGTCTGTCTCTGCACCTATCTGAAAAAGTTCAAAATTAAAGGGGACTTCAACATACTGTATCTACCTTGTCTATGTCTCTAGCTATGCTACAGTGTATTGACTCAGACTGGAGAAGCATGGCATAGGGATCTGTAATTGGTTCGTTTTTGCCTGGGAGAAAGTTGATTTATCAAACAGTGGAGTATTACATGAACTATTTAGGCTGGGTGAATAAGATATATCTTCAAGGTGGGTTTATTAAAAGTTAAGGTACTACTGAGCTGACAGTGTTTATGTGATTTTCTGGGCGGGTGGTGTGAATAGAAATCCTCCTCTATGGTCATGCATCTGATTAGAGAGGCGATCGTTATGGCACCGAAGCCCCTCCCTCCTGGCCCTAAACCCTAAACCACTGCCTACCCCTCAGGGTGTGTGGGGGGGGAGAAAAGAGAGAAAAGAAAGCATCCTTCATTACCCTGCTGCTGTTCCCTCCTCTGCCCTCCCCCACTCCGCCTCAGCACTATCCCTTTCCTGGGCCGTTTTGATGTGTAAATGAGTGTATTGAAAACCTGCAGGCCCCAAAGAGATGCTTTCCATGAAAATGCCCCAGTCTGAAAAGCAGCAGCAGAGTTCACACAGCTCAGACCCTTCACTACCGGCCTCCCACTGGGCTGCCTGTCTGAAGAGCAGCAGCAGAGTTCACACAGCTCAGACCCTTCACTACCGGCCTCCCACTAGGCTGTCTGTCTGAGAGCAGCAGCAGAGTTCACACAGCTCAGACCCTTCACTACCGGCCTCCCACTGGGCTGTCTGTCTGAGAGCAGCAGCAGAGTTCACACAGCTCAGACCCTTCACTACCGGCCTCCCACTGGGCTGCCTGTCTGAGAGCAGCAGCAGAGTTCACACAGCTCAGACCCTTCACTACCGGCCTCCCACTGGGCTGCCTGTCTGAAGAGCAGCAGCAGAGTTCACACAGCTCAGACCCTTCACTTCCGGCCTCCCACTAGGCTGTCTGTCTGAGAGCAGCAGCAGAGTTCACACAGCTCAGACCCTTCACTACCGGCCTCCCACTGGGCTGCCTGTCTGAAGAGCAGCAGCAGAGTTCACACAGCTCAGAGACCCTTCACTACCGGCCTCCCACTGGGCTGCCTGTCTGAGAGCAGCAGCAGATTTCACACAGCTCAGACCCTTCACTACCGGCCTCCCACTGGGCTGCCTGTCTAACAGCAGCAGCAGAGTTCACACAACTCAGACTCTTCACTACCGGCCTCCCACTGGGCTCCCTTGTCTGCCAATTCAACACTGTCTCTCTCGCTCTCTCTTACCAACACACACACACACACACAAAACGTAGATATTTTTTCAATGCCTTGCAATTTCAGAAACACTTCAGATATTCTTGAGCTATTTAGTAAGTAGGAAGGATATTGCTGCGACACAGAGCTATTATCTCTGTTATAACAGATGGTTACCCAAACCATCTATGTCTTTAAAATATGATGCTGTTTTCACAACTACACGATAGGTATGAACAATCATAACTCATTATAATGTAATGTATTCATCTCTGTTATTTTCTGGCTTGCCAGTGATGTATCATGTGCCTTTTCACATATGAATGCCCTGATCTCTTCACGTTGTTAGAAGCCTCAGTCTCAATCATCATCTCTGATCCTCGTTCTTGTCATCCTAATCATCAACACTTGAGACATGCATACCAATGGAACAGTCAAATGTGATGTCAATATGAGAAATTAACCGGTAAGGAAATTAACCGGTAAGGAAATTAACCGGTAAGGAAATTAACGGTAAGGAAATTAACCGGTAAGGAAATTAACCGGTAAGGATCAGCACAAAGTGCATACAGGAACCTTTACTACAGACAGACGTTTAGTTGGATTTGGAACAGACAACTCCATTATTGTAATTAGTAGGAAATTTCCCAGTTTTCCATCTTTCCATTTTTATTTTTTGCATGTTTTTTTCACAGTCTTTGATCAATAAATCAGAGACAGAACTCTAAAAGCGTCTCATCCCTTTTTCTCCTGCCTCTGGACTGGTGGATGAGTCAGAGAAGAGGGAGGTTCCGCCTCTCTTGCTGTGAAGCCGCAAATAAGCTAATAGCATCGCTGGGATCATAATCGTCATTGCCTTCTTCTCAGAAACATTGATTTCATTGCATGTTTATTTAATTTTAGTTTTGCTTATACTCATCCTATATTTAGATTTAAACTCATCCTTTGAACCGACCCGTGGTGCAATGACTCGGGGTGGAGGCTACCAATGGCAAGCATTTGTTTGAGAGTTAAAACATAATTTTGCCCCTTTCATCATGTTGTTGTGTTGTGCCATAGATCAGAGGCTTGGGATAATGTAGGTCAGGCGTTTGAGAGAGAGAGAGCACCCCTTTTGTAGCTGCCATTTTGAATCGGTTGCTAGGCAGCACCCCTCTCTAGTCGCCAGTACCATAGAGTCTCCTTTGAGAGGAGATAAAGAGAGCAGGAACTACAAAAGACAACAAAATCAACAACAGCGACAAAGAACACAAAACCATGCTGCATTACAACCTGCTTTATAGAAACACTGAAAAGAAGAAGCGAAGTGTAAAGGCCAGGATGTGAGTCTGTCTTCACCCTGCACGCCTCTCTCCACTACCCTGCTTCGTATGTCTGCCTGCACTTTACACCTCTCTCTGTTTGTCCCCATTACTTTCAAATGCGAGAACACAACCCTGTCTGTCACACTAACGGTCTCTTACCTCCTAATCCCAGGAAACAACATGACACACTGTTTCAAAGTGGCTGACAGGTGTGTGTTGACAGGTGGGTGAAGAGGATGAGAGCTGCTTGCATCTCTGTTGGCTGGCAAGTGTGGCTGTCACACTGTTACCCTGTCCAAAAATGTGCTCATGTCACGCTCAGCCATCAAAGGTTCCCCCCACGGGTCTGTGTTCCTCTTAGAAAGCCAGCCCAGCACAGCCTTCCTCATCTCCCCAGGGTAGACTAAACTCTTCCAAGTTCCTATCCCTCTGAATTCACTCCACACTTTTAACTTGAACTTTTTAATCTCTGAGCGTTGTTTCATATTTATGGACTCCAAAGAACATTATTTCAGTCAGAGCATTTCCAGAACCACCTGAAAAAAACACCTGAGAACTAAGGTCTACATATATTCTGACATATTTTGTAAGGTTACCTTGGCACGCTGACCCAGCAGTGTCGCTAACAAACCAGAAAGAACAATGCATTGCGATTGAGTGACTGAGATTAATGAACTGCAGTGGTGTGATGTTCAGCATAGCAGAGGTGTGTGTTGGTTGATTGGGATCTCCCAATGCACGCACGCACGCACGCACGCATGCACGCCACACACACACACACACACACACACACACACACACACACACACACACACACACACACACACACACACACACACACACACACACACACACACACACACATACACAGGAGTGATTTTTCCCACTAGACCTGGAGAACTATAGAACCATTGTGTTCTCTGGCCCATTGTGAAGTGGCTGGTAGCTTTATAGAGGGGTGTAATGAGAGCGACCTCCCTCACCTCAACAATACCAAACCCCCAATCACCCCAACCCCCTAACACCGGGAGGACAGAATGGGGACTGGGGAGGTGGGGCGCCTACTTAATTAAGCACACCCCCAGGTGGAAGGAAGGGGGGGGATTGTCGTCCCCCTGCACCAATTTTATTTATATTTTATTTCACCTTAATTTAACCAGGTAGGCCAGTTGAGAACAAGTTATCATTAACAACAGCGACCTGGCCAAGATAAAGCAAAGCAGTGTGACACAAACAAAACAGGGTTACACATGGGATAATCAAATGTACAGTTAATAACACAATATAAAACATATATATACAGTGTGTGCAAATGTATTAAGATTAGGGAGGTAAGGCAATAGGCCATAGTGGCAAAATAATTACAATTCAGCAATTAACACTGGAGTGATAGATGTGCAGAAGATGATTGTGCATGTAGAGATACTGGGGTTCAAAGGAGCAAACAAATAAATAACAATATGGGGATGAGGTAGTTGGGTGGGCTATTTACAGATTGGCTGTGTACAGGTGCAATGATCGGTAAGCTGCTCTGACAGCTGATGCTTAAAGTTAGTGAGGGAGATATAAGACTCCGGCTTCAGAGATTTTCACAATTCGTTCCAGTCATTGGCAGCAGAGAACTGGAAGGAAAGGCGGCCAAAAGAAGAGTTGGCTTTGGGGATGACCAGTGAAATATACCTGCTGGGACGCGTGCTATGGGTGGGTGCTGCTATGGTGACCAGTGAGCTGAGATAAGGCGGGGCTTTACCTAGCAAAGACTTATAGATGACCTGGAGCCAGTGGGTTTGGCGGCGAATATGAAGCGATGGCCAGCCAACGAGAGCATACAGGTCGCAGTGGTGGGTAGTATATGTGGCTTTGGTGACAAAACGAATGGCACTGTGATAGACTACATCCAATTTGCTGAGTAGATTGTTGGAGGCTATTTTGTAAATGACATCGCCAAAGTCAAGGATCGGTAGGATAGTCAGTTTTACGAGGGTATGTTTGGCAGCATGAGTGAAAGATGCTTTGTTTGCGAAATAGGAAGCCAATTCTAGATTTAATTTTGGATTGGAGATGCAATAGAATGCAAATTAATTACTTATAAATCATACAATGTCATTTTTGGGATTTTTGTTTTAGATTCCGTCTCTCACAGTTGAAGTGTACCTATGATAAAAATTACAGACCTCTACATGCTTTGTAAGTAGGAAAACCTGCAAAATCAGCAGTGTATCAAATACTTGTTCTCCCTACTGTATGTAGGTCTGTAACAGTTTGGGTCTAGAGTGTCTCCCCCTTTGAAGAGGGGGATGAATGCGGCAGCTTTCCGATCTTTAGGGATCTCAGACGATACGAAAGAGAGGTTGAACAGGCTAGTAATAGGGGTTGCAACAATTGCGGCGGATAATTTTAGAACGAGAGGGTCCAAATTGTCTAGCCCAGCTGATTTGTAGGGGTCCAGATTTTGCAGCTAATTTAGAACATCAGCTATCTGGATTTGGGTGAAGGAGAAATGGGGGAGGCTTGGGGAAGTTGCTGTGGGGGGTGCAGAGCTGTTGACCGGGGTAGGGGTAGCCAGGTGGAAAGCATGGCCAACCATAGAAAAAATGCTTATTGAAATTCTCGATTATCGTAGATTTATCGGCGGTGACAGTGTTTCCTAGCCTCAGTGCGGTGGGCAGCTGGGAGAAGGTGCTCTTATTCTCCATGGACTTTACAGTGTCCCAGAACTTTTTGGAGTTTGTGCTACAGGGTGCAAATTTCTGTTTGAAAAAACTAGCCTATATCTGTTCTTAGTTTAAAAAATAAAAATAATGGGGCATGCTTATTTAAGATGGTGAGGAAAGCACTTTTAAAGAATAACCAGGCATCCTCTACTGATGGAATGAGGTCAATATCCTTCCAGGATACCCAGGCCAGGTCAATTAGAAAGGCCTGCTTGAAGAAGTGTTTTAGGGAGTGTTTGACAGTGATGAGGGGTGGTTGTTTGACAGCGATGAGGGGTGGTTGTTTGACAGTGGACCCATTACGGATGAAGGAATTGAGGCAGTGATTGCTGAGATCCTGGTTGAATACAGCAGAGGTGTATTTAGAGGGCAGGTTGGTCAGGATGATATCTATGAGGGTGCCCGTGTTTACAGATTTAGGTTTGTACCTGGTAGGATCCTTGATAATTTGTGTGAGATTGAGGGCATCTAGTTTAGATTGTAGGATGGCCGGGGTGTTAAAACCTCTCTAGGGTACGTGGGACGCTAGCGTCCCATCTGGCTATCATCCAGTGAGATTGCAGAGCGCCAAATTCAATAACAGAAATGCTCATTATTAAAATTCAGAAAACAAAATATATTTTACATAGTTTTAAAGATTAACTTCTTGTTAAACCAACCACAGTGTCATATTTATAAAATGCTTTTCGGTGAAAGCATACCTAGCCCAGAACATAGCCCAGTTGACAAATTATTACAAACAGTAACCAGCCAAGCAGAAGCATTACAAAACTCAGAAATAGAGATAAAATGAATCCCTTACCTTTGATGATCTTCATATGGTGGCAATCAGAAGACATTCATTTACTCAATAAATGTTCCTTTTGTTCGATGAAGTCTCTTTATATCCAAAAACCTTCAGTAATCCACAGGCTCAAACGCAGTCAAAACGATCAGACAAAAAAATCAAAATTGTATCCGTAAAGTTCATAGAACCATGTCAATCAATGTTTGTATTCAATCCTCAGGTTGTTTTTTAGCCTAAAGGATCTATAATATTTCAACCTGACAATAACGTCGTCAATATAAAAAGTAAACAAGAAATGCACTTGCGCATGAAAAAGCTCTGCGATATGGTAGGGTCCACTCGTTCAGACTGGTCTTACTCCCTCATTTATAAGAATACAAGCCTGAAACGATTTCTAAAGACTGTTGACATCTAGCGCCGACAGAGATGTCTAGCGCCGACAGAGATGGCCGCCTCGCTTCGCGTTCCTAGGAAACTATGCAGTTTTTTGTTTTTTTACGTGTTATTTCTTACATTGGTACCCCAGGTCATCTTAGGTGTCATTACATACAGTCGAGAAGAACTACTGAATATAAGAGCAGCGTCAACTCACCATCAGTACGACCAAGAATATGACTTTCGCGAAGCAGATCCTGTGTTCTGCCTTTCACCCAGGACAACGGAATGGATCCCAGCCGGCGACCCAAAAAAACGACTTCGTAAAAGGGGGAAACGAAGCGGTCTTCTGGTCAGACTCCGGAGACGGGCACATCGTGCACCACTCCCTAGCATACTTCTCGCCAATGTCCAGTCTCTTGACAACAAGGTTGATGAAATCAGAGCAAGGGTAGCATTCCAGAGGGACATCAGAGACTGTAACGTTCTTTGCTTCACGGAAACATGGCTCACTGGAGAGACGCTATCGGAGTCGGTGCAGCCAGCTGGTAAGAAGAGGGGCGGGGGCGTATGCTTCATGGTTAACGAGACGTGGTGTGGTCACAACAACATACAGGAACTCAAGTCCTTCTGTTCACCTGATTTAGAATTCCTCACAATCAAATGTCGACCGCATTATCTACCAAGGGAATTCTCTTCGATTATAATCACAGCCGTATATATTCCCCCCCAAGCAGACACATCGATGGCTTTGAACGAACTTTATTTGACTCTTTGCAAATTGGAATCCATATATCCTGAGGCTGCATTCATTGTAGCTGGGGATTTTAACAAGGCTAATCTGAAAACAAGACTCTCTAAATTGTATCAGCATATCGATTGCGCATCCAGGGCTGGAAAAACCTTGGATCATTGCTATTCTAACTTCCGCGACGCATATAAGGCCCTGCCCCGCTCTCCTTTCGGAAAAGCTGACCACGACTCCATTTTGTTGATCCCTGCCTACAGACAGAAACTAAAACAAGAAGCTCCCGCGCTGAGGTCTGTTCAACGCTGGTCCGACCAATTTGATTCCACACTCCAAGACTGCTTCCATCACGTGGACTGGGATATGTTTCGTATTGCATCAAACAACAACATTGACGAATACGCTGATTCGGTGAGCGAGTTCACTAGAACATGCGTTGAAGATGTCATTCCCATAGCAACGATTAAAACATTCCCAAACCAGAAACCGTGGATTGATGGCAGCATTCGCGTGAAACTGAAAGCGTGAACCACTGCTTTTAATCAGGGCAAGGTGACCGGAAACATGACCGAATACAAACAGTGTAGCTATTCCCTCCGCAAGGCAATCAAACAAGCTAAGCGTCAGTATAGAGACAAAGTAGAATCTCAATTCAAAGGCTCAGACACAAGCGGTATGTGGCAGAGTCTACAGTCAATCACGGATTACAAAAAGAAAACCAGCCCCGTCAAGGACCAGGATGTCTTGCTCCCAGGCAGACTAAATAACTTTTTTGCCCGCTTTGAGGACAATACAGTGCCACTGACACAGCCAGCAACCAAAACATGCGGACTCTCCTTCACTGCAGCCGACGTGAGGAAAACATTTAAACGTGTTAACCCTCGCAAGTCTGCAGGCCCAGACGGAATCCCCAGCCGCGCCCTCAGAGCATGCGCAGACCAGCTGGCTGGTGTGTTTACGGACATATTCAATCAATCCCTATCCCAGTCTGTTGTTCCCACATGCTTCAAGAGGGCCACCATTGCTCCTGTTCCCAAGAAAGCTAAGGTAACTGAGCTAAACAACTACCGCCCCGTAGCACTCACTTCCGTCATCATGAAGTGCTTTGAGAGACTAGTCAAGGACCATATCACCTCCACCCTACCTGACACCCTAGACCCACTCTAATTTGCTTACCGCCCAAATAGGTCCACAGACGATGCAATCTCAACCACACTGCACACTGCCCTAACCCATCTGGACAAGAGGAATACCTATGTGAGAATGCTGTTCATCGACTACAGCTCATTTAACACCATAGTGCCCTCCAAGCTCGTCATCAAGCTCGAGACCCTGGGTCTCGACCCCGCCCTGTGCAACTGGGTACTGGACTTCCTGACGGGCCGCCCCCAGGTGGTGAGGGTAGGCTGTGATGGTACAGAGCAGCATAGGCAAGATACAGTAGATGGTATCGAGTACAGTATATACATATGAGATGAGTATGTAAACAAAGTGTCATAGTTAAAGTGGCTAGTGATACATGTATTACATAAGGATACAGTCGATGATATAGAGTACAGTATATACGTATGCATATGAGATGAATAATGTAGGGTAAGTAACATTATATAAGGTAGCATTGTTTAAAGTGGCTAGTGATATATTTACATCATTTCCCATCAATTCCCATTATTAAAGTGGCTGGAGTAGAGTCCGTGTCAGTGTGTTGGCAGCAGCCACTCAATGTTAGTGGTGGCTGTTTAACAGTCTGATGGCCTTGAGATAGAAGCTGTTTTTCAGTCTCTCGGTCCCAGCTTTGATGCACCTGTACTGACCTCGCCTTCTGAATGATAGCGGGGTGAACAGGCAGTGGCTCGGGTGGTTGATGTCCTTGATGATCTTTATGGCCTTCCTGTGACATCGGGTGGTGTAGGTGTCCTGGAGGGCAGGTAGTTTGCCCCCGGTGATGCGTTGTGCAGACCTCACTACCCTCTGGAGAGCCTTACGGTTGAGGGCGGAGCAGTTGCCGTACCAGGCGGTGATACAGCCCGCCAGGATGCTCTCGATTGTGCATCTGTAGAAGTTTGTGAGTGCTTTTGGTGACAAGCCGAATTTCTTCAGCCTCCTGAGGTTGAAGAGGCGCTGCTGCGCCTTCTTCACAATGCTGTCTGTGTGAGTGGACCAATTCAGTTTGTCTGTGATGTGTATGCCGAGGAACTTAAAACTTGCTACCCTCTCCACTACTGTTCCATCGATGTGGATAGGGGGGTGTTCCCTCTGCTGTTTCCTGAAGTCCACAATCATCTCCTTAGTTTTGTTGACGTTGAGTGTGAGGTTATTTTCCTGACACCACACTCCGAAGGCCCTCACCTCCTCCCTGTAGGCCGTCTCATCGTTGTTGGTAATCAAGCCTACCACTGTTGTGTCGTCCGCAAACTTGATGATTGAGTTGGAGGCGTGCGTGGCCACGCAGTCGTGGGTGAACAGGGAGTACAGGAGAGGGCTCAGAACGCACCCTTGTGGGGCCCCAGTGTTGAGGATCAGCGGGGAGGAGATGTTGTTGCCTACCCTCACCACCTGGGGGCGGCCCGTCAGGAAGTCCAGTACCCAGTTGCACAGGGCGGGGTCGAGACCCAGGGTCTCGAGCTTGATGACGAGCTTGGAGGGTACTATGGTGTTGAATGCCGAGCTGTAGTCAATGAACAGCATTCTCACATAGGTATTCCTCTTGTCCAGATGGGTTAGGGCAGTGTGCAGTGTGGTTGAGATTGCATCGTCTGTGGACCTATTTGGGCGGTAAGCAAATTGGAGTGGGTCTAGGGTGTCAGGTAGGGTGGAGGTGATATGGTCCTTGACTAGTCTCTCAAAGCACTTCATGATGACGGAAGTGAGTGCTACGGGGCGGTAGTCGTTTAGCTCAGTTACCTTAGCTTTCTTGAAAATGAGATACCGTGTTATTGAAACAGTCCAGTGGGGAATCAGCTGTGTCGCCGAGTGATTATAGGGTCAAAAGAGCAGCAATAGGTGAGTCAGGGTGCCGTTCGGTAGTCACTACTACGCTAGGCGAGCAGGGGACACAGCGTTCAGAAAAGCTAGCGGGCCGGGGCTAGTAGATGGTTCTTCTGCGACATTGTAACAGAATAACCTGTTGAGACCACATCGGGCGACCACGTCGGCAGTGCAGTCGTGATGGATCGGTGGGGCTCCGTGTCGACAATAAAGGGTCCAGGCCAATTGGCAAAGGAGGTATTGTAGCCCTAGAATTAGCTGGTATATGAGCCTAGATCGAGGCTATCTCAAGGCTAGCTGGTGCTTGCTTCGGGACAGAGGTGTTAGCTAACAGTAGCCACTCGTTTGCAGCTAACTAGCTGCGATGATCCAGCGTAATGATCCAGAGTGGCAGGAATCCGGTATGTGGTAGAGAGAAGCAGTCCGATATGCTCTGGGTTGATATTGCGCTGTGCAGACTGGCAGGTATTGTCCGAGCTAAGGCTGGCTGATGACCAAGAAAAAGGTGAAGATCGCTAGCCGTGGCTAACAAAGACTAGACCAATTAAACCAACCAGTGGAGTATGGCTGTTCCACTAGACATGCTCTGCGTTATGTTCTCTGTTCTATACCACTACCAGTAAACATCCTACATCCTACATCGTTTAGCCCAAAAGCTCTCCTTAAATATCCCCAGCCATTTCACCTATTTGGTCTATTTCAGTACCAGCACACCTGACTCAAGGGCTGGATGATTAGTTGAACAGTAGAATCAGATGTGACGGTGCTGACGGTGCTGAAGTAGATCAAAGTGGAACGGCTTGAGGAGGTTGGGAAACATTGCTTTAGACCAACACAATGCCTCTTCCCCCTGCCAATTTCCCCCTGTCTGTGTTTACTGGGCAAAGACAACCTGAAAATTCAATAGCCCCGTTTATACCTGGTGCTTTGTCCTGATCGAGTCTACATTCTAATTATGCTCACATTTCCAGAAATGTGTCTACACTTGGTATTTCAATGTTTCTGTTATCCGTCCACTGTGTCTACAATGTGACCCGATTTCCTGGTCCCTTCCTTCATGGAAATTATTTCACAGCTATTCTTTCAGAATAATATTTATTGTAAGACACTTATTGATGTAATTAGTCAATGGTGCCACCTGTCAATGATTTTAGAGGGCAGAATAATTATGATTGACTGGTTTTCTCTGTCCAGATCTGTCTACACTTGTAAGACATCCAGACACAATGCATGTCTGACTATCTCCGGAGGTGGGCAGGATGATCTGATCACAATCAGATCACAATGTGTCTTTTGATTGTCTACACATGTCTAAAATTGTAGGCACAATCAGAATATGGACAAGATCAAGACAAAGGATGCAAGTTAGAACTAAGGCTGTGGCGGATCCTGAACTTTTGTCAGCCAGTGATTGTCAAGCAAATAACTGTCAGTCACACAGTAATTGACCTTTAATTAAACATAAACACATTTAGCACCGGCTTCCGGACATAGCTTTCAAGCCACTGAGACAGACTTTAGGAACATCTACATTTTAATAAGTAGAATAAATCCATATATATGTTTGATTTTGAAAACATTCTGAAAGGTATGAGCTCTGCTTAGTTTTTTTTGTGCAGGCTGTACACACTTCATCAGTTTCTCATTCACAATTTGACAAGCACTTGAAAATGCTTCGAATGTGCTGCGGGCTCCAAAGCACCTCTCACTCACATTGCTCCGAAGCACCTCTAACGCACATAGCTCTCCAACAAGTGATCGGGTCTTTCTCACAGGCTACAAGTGAAGACAGACACATCTGGGACGCAACTGCGCGTGTCCTTATCCAATTCCGAGGCGCATATTGAAGATATTGGAAGAACTGTCCACATTTTCTTTTCATCAGCCAACAAGATGAGTAGGCCTAACGAACAGCAAAAGCACTAACCTATGTCAATCTACTATCCTCATAGTACAAAAGTTGTCCTATTATATTCTGTGTGAGAAATAAATATTCCAAACAGTCTGGGACAGTTGTGTGACGTGATAGATCCCAAATTAATAAACCCACTAGCATCAAAAAAACTTTTTTTAGGCAATGAGGCTGACGCAACAGATCAGAACGTTTAGCTTGAAATGTTGATAAACTATTAGGCTATTTCTTCACATTATAAGAACAGCAATGCGCACATGGCAGTAGGCTATAAGTGCAACTGTGCCATTAGCAGGAAAGCAATTATCAGAAGTGACCGCAAATGTGATTATGCATGTAATGCTTTTATTATAAAGGTGCATTTTTATGGTGAAATTATCTTCCCCAAACTTGAAACTCACACACTGACTATGTATGCCAGTTAGGCTCTACACCTGTTGTAAACCAGTTTAATGTGCTTAATGTTAAGACATTATTTGGCCACTTTAGCTGCGATACAAACTTTATCAAAACATATGGGCTAGGCTACATGAGGTGTGATACTAAACTTATTAAAACATATAGGACTATGGGCTAGGCTACATGAGGTGTGATACTAAACTTATTAAAACATATAGGACTATGGGCTAGGCTACATGAGGTGTGATACTAAACTTATTAAAACATATAGGACTATGGGCTAGGCTACATGAGGTGTGATACTAACCTTATTAAAACATATAGGACTATGGGCTAGGCTACATGAGGTGTGATACTAACCTTATTAAAACATATAGGACTATGGGCTAGGCTACATGAGGTGTGATACTAAACTTATTAAAACATATAGGACTATGGGCTAGGCTACATGAGGTGTGATACTAACCTTATTAAAACATATAGGACTATGGGCTAGGCTACATGAGGTGTGCGATCATGATTTTAAAAAGTCCCCCAAAAAAGGTATGCATTGTCTCTTGCCTTACGCTGGGCATTATTCAAAAGTGATTATATATAATTCACAAGTGATAGGCTAATATTGTCAACTTTGCCTTAATGACAGCTTTGCACACTCTTGGCATTCTCTCAACCAGCTTCATGAGCCTGGAATGCATTTAAATTAAAAGCACTCACAAACTTTAACAGATGCACAATCGAGAGCATCCTGCCGCCTGGTACGGCAACTGCTCCGCCCACAACCACAAGGCTCTCCAGAGGGTAGTGAGGTCTGCACAACGCATCACCGGGGGCAAACTACCTGCCCTCCAGGACACCTACACCACACGATGTCACAGGAAGGCCATAAAGATCATCAAGGACAACAACCACCCGAGCCACTGCCTGTTCACCCCGCTATCCTCCAGAAGGCGAGGTCAGTACAGGTGCATCAAAGCAGAGACTGAAAAACAGCTTCTATCTGAAAGGCCATCAGACTGTTAAACAGCCAACACTAACATTGAGTGGCTGCTGCCATACATGTAAAACATGTATCACTAGCCACTTTAAACAATGCCACTTAATATAATGTTTACATACCCTACATTACTCATCTCATATGTATATACTGTACTCGATACCATCTACTGCATCTTGCCTATGCCGTTCTGTACCATCACTCATTCATATATCTTTATGTACATATTCTTCACCCCTTTACACTTGTGTGTATAAGGTAGCTGTTGTGAAATTGTTAGGTTAGATTACTCCTTGGTTATTACTGCATTGTCAGAACTAGAAGCACAAGCATTTCGCTACACTCACATTAACATCTGCTAACCATGTGTATGTGACAAATACAATTTGATTTGATTTGTTAAAGGTTAATTTGTGGAATTTCTTTCCTTCTTAATGCGTTTGAGCCAATCAGTTGTGTTGTGAAAAGGTATGGGTGGTATACAGAAGATAGCCCTATTTGGTAAAAGACCAAGTCCATATTATGGCAAGAACAGCTCAAATAACCAAAGAGAAATGGCAGTCCATCATTACTTTAAGACATGAAGGACATAAACTTTGAACGTTTCTTCCTGTGCAGTCGCAAAAACCATCAAGCGCTATGATGAAACTGGCTCTCATAAGGACTGCCACAGGAAGGAAGACCCAGAGTTACCTCTGCTGCATAGGATAAGTTATTTAGAGTAAACTGCACCTCAGACTGCAGCCCAAATAAATGTTTCACAGAGTTCAACAGACACCTCTCAACATCAACTGTTCAGAGGAGACTGCGTGAATCAGGCCTTCATGGTCGAATTGCTTCAAAGAAACCACTACTAAAGGACACCAATAATAAGAAGAGACTTGCTTGGGCCAAGAAAGATGAGTAATGGACATTAGACCGGTGGAAATCAGTCCTTTGGTCTGATGAGTCCAAATTTGAGATTTTTGGTTCCAACCACCATGTTTTTGTGAGACGTAGAGTAGGTGAATGGAGGATCTCCGCATGTGTTATTCCCACTGTGAAGCATGGAGGAGGAGGTGTGATGGTGTGGGGTTGCTTTGCTGGTGACACCGTCGTGATTTATTTAGAATTCAAGGCACACTTAATCAGCATGGCTACCACAGCATTCTGCAGCGATACGCCATCCCATCTGGTTTGCGCTTTGTGGGGCTATCATTTGTTTTTCAACAGGACAATGACCCAACACACCTCCAGGCTGTGTACGGGCTATTTAACAAAGAAGGAGAGGGATGGAGTGCTGCATCAGAGGACCTGGCCTCCACAATCACATGACCTCAATGCAATTGGGATGGTTTGGGATGAGTTTGACCACAGAGTGGAGGAAAAGCAGCCAACAAGTGCTCAGCATATGTGGGAACTTGTTCAAGACTGTTGGAAAATCATTCCAGGTGAAACTGGTTGAGAGAATGCCAAGAGAGTGCAACACAACACTTTTTTGATTACTACATGATTCTATATGTGTTATTTCATAGTTTTATTATTCTATTATTCTACAATAGTAAAAAATAAAGAAAATAGTAAAAGATAAAGAAAAACCCTTGAATGAGTAGGTGTGTCCAAAAATTGACTGGTACTGTATATTAAATATTATATGTGTGAAATTCCTGTTGATTTAGAATGGACCATTATCATGCATTACTATGCACCTGTCTCAAAACAGGGGCAGTGGAAAAATACATGTCATCTATCCACTTAAATAGTGAATGGAGGATGCTTTTCCTATGGTTCATTTTCATTCCAGCCAGGTAGGCTATACTCCTGTTGTAAAGAGAAGCAATGTGCTTAATATTAGGAAAGTTGAGAAATAAATATAGTAGGCCTAGCCTGGAGCATGCTGATGGGATCCTCTTAATTTTAGTAGAGGCCATCACTCTGTTTTCTCATGAAATTGCATAGCCTATATAAATGCTGCTCAACATGAGCTCATGTGCTCTCATTAAGTTGTTTATTTTATTTTTTATTTCACCTTTATTTAAAACCAGGTAAGCTAGTTGAGAACAAGTTCTCATTTACAACTGCAAGTCTTTGATTAGATTTTTGATTACATTTGTATTGATGTCAGAGTGATTAGAGGGACAATAGAGTGCTGAGTACCAGGCAGTTAGCAAGTTAGGTAGGCTACTAAGGACCATCAGCAGCATCAGAGTTTGGAGATGCCTAATTATCGTGACTAAACAGTCACATGGAATTTGACTGCCTTCATGACTCGTGACCGCCGGTGTGGCGGTCAGGGTTGGGTAGGTTACCTTCTAAATATAATCTGTTACAGTTACTACTTATCTGTCCAAAATTGTAATCAGTAACGTAACTTTTGGATTACCCAAACTCAGTAACGTAATCTGATTACATTCCGTTACTTTTAGATTACTTTCCCCTTAAGAGGCATTACAAGAAGACAAAAATGTATGTTTCCAATTGAACGACATCTATTGCAGGATAAATCAATGTTAAAGTTTACATAGCTGGCCATATATGGATGTTACATTTTATTTTATGGGTTGGTTATGTAGGCTTCTTCTAGCCCATCAATTTCTACTACATATAATACGACTAAAATATACATTTTTATCAGCTAAAATGGCGCCAGAAGAAATGGCAGCAGTTTTACGGGCACCCAACTAATTGCGCTATTATGTGGGTTTTTTGCAACTTATTTTGTACATAATGTTTCTGCAACCGTATCTTACGGCAAAAAAAGAGCTTCTGGAAATCATGACAGCGATCACACACCTCGGATTAGACAAAGATGTTTTCTTCAACAAACAAGACAGCACAAGACATTCCCAAACACCCGGCAGGGCCGACATCCCCGTTATTTGCAAGAGGAAGCGACGCAGGTACAGAGGACAAAGAGCCGAATGCCTGGTCAGGACCCGGAAAAGGCGAGTGGGAAAGCTGCCATTACCATCAATACTATTCGCCAACGTGCAATGCTTGGACAATAAACTAGACAAGGTACGATCACGAATATCCTACCAACGGGACATCAAAAACTGTAATATCCAGTTTCACGGAATCGTGGCTGAATGACATGGATATTCAGCTCGCGGTATACACGCTGCACCGGCAAGATAGAACAGCACACTCCAGTAAGACGAGGGGCGGCAGTCTGTGCATATTTGTAAGCAACAGCTGGTGCACGAAATCTAAGGAAGTCTCTAGATTGTGCTCGCCTGAAGTAGAGTATATTGTGATAAATTGCAGACCACACTACTTGCCAAGAGAGTTTTCAGCTATACTTTTCGTGGCTGTTTATTTACCACCACAGACATATGCTGGCACTAAGACCGCACTCAGTCAGCTGTATAAGGAAATAAGCAAACAGGAAACCACTCACCCAGAGGCGGCGCTCCTAGTGGCCGGAGACTTTAATGCAGGGAAACTTAAATCAGTTCTACCAAATCTCTATCAACATGTTAAATGTGCAACCAGAGGGAAAAAAATTCTAGATCACCTGTACTCCACACACAGAGTTGAGTACAAAGCTCTCCCTCACCCTCCATTTGGTAAATCCGACCACAACTCTATCCTCCTGATTCCGGCTTACAAGCAGAAATTAAAGCAGGAAGCACCAGTGACTCGGTCTATAAAAAAGTGGTCAAATGAAGCAGATGCTAAACTACAGGACTGTTTTCCTATCACAGACTGGAACAATCCGGCGTTCCGGCATTCTTCTGATGGCATTGAGGAGTACACCACATCAGTCACTGGCTTTATCAATAAGTGCATTGAGGACGTTGTCCCCACAGTGACTGTACATACATACCCCAACCAGAAGCCATGGATTACTGGAAACATTCGCACTGAGCTAAAGGGTAGAGCTGCCGCTTTCAAGGTGCGGAACTCTAACCCGGAAGCTTACAAGACTTCCTGCTATGCCCTGTGACAAACCATCAAACAGGCAAAGCATCAATACAGGACTAAGATTGAATCATACTACACCGGCTCCGACACTCGTCTTATGTGGCAGGGCTTGCAAACGATTACAGACTACTAAGGGAAGCACAGCCGCGAGCTGCCCAGTGACACAAGCCTACCAGACGAGCTAAATCACTTCTATGCTCGCTTCGAGGCAAGCAACACTGAGGCATGCATGAGAGCATCAGTTGTTCCGGATGACTGTGTGATCACGCTCTCCATAACCGACGTAAGACCTTTAAACAGGTCAACATACACAAAGCTGCGGGGCCAGATGGATTACCAGGACGTGTGCTCCGGGCATGTGCTGACCAACTGGCAGGTGACTTCACTGACATTTTCAACATGTCCCTGATTGAGTCTGTAATACCAACATGTTTCAAGCAGACCACCATAGTCCCTGTGCCCAAGAACACAAAGACAACCTGCCTAAATTACTACAGACCCGTAGCACTCACGTCCGTATCCATGAAGTGCTTTGAAAGGTTGGCAATGGCTCACATCAACACCATTATCCCCGAAACCCTAGACCCACTCCAATTTGCATACCGCCCTAACAGATCCACAGATGATGCAATCTCTATTACACTCCACACTGCCCTTTCCCACCTGGACAAAAGGAACACTTATGTGAGAATGCTATTCATTGACTACAGCTCAGCGTTCAACACCATAGTACCCTCAAAGCTCATCACTAAGCTAAGGATCCTGGGACTAAACAACTCCCTCTGCAACTGGATCCTGGAATTCCTGACGGGCCGCCCCAAGGTGGTGAGGTAGGTAGCAACACATCTTCCACGCTGATCCTCAACACTGGAGCTCCCCAGGGGTGTGTGCTCAGTCCCCTCCTGTACTCCATGTTCACCCACGAATTCATGGCCAGGCATGACTCCAACACCATCATTAAGTTTGCAGACGACACAACAGTGGTAGTAGGCCTGATCACCGACAACGACGAGACAGCCTATAGGGAGGAAGTCAGAGACCTGGCCGGGTGGTGCCAGAATAACAACCTATCCCTCAACGTAACCAAGACTAAGGAGATTATTGTGGACAACAGGAAAAGGAGGACCGAGCACTCCCCCATTCTCATCGATGGGGCTGTAGTGGAGCAGGTTGAGAGCTTCAAGTTCCTTGGTGTCCACATCAACAACAAACTAGAATGGTCCAAACACACCAAGACAGTCGTGAAGAGGGCACGACAAAGCCTATTCCCCCTCAGGAAACTAAAAAGATTTGGCATGGGTCCTGAGGTCCTCAAAAGGTTCTACAGCTGCAACATCGAGAGCATCCTGACGGGTTGCATCACTGCCTGGTACGGCAATTGCTCGGCCTCCAACCACAAGGCACTTCAGAGGGTAGTGCATACAGCCCAGTACATCACTGGGGCTAAGCAGAGGAAGGCCCTAAAAATTGTCAAAGACCCCAGCCACCCCAGTCATAGACTGTTCTCTCTACTACCGCATGGCAAGCGGTACCGAAGTGCCAAGTCTAGGACAAAAAGGCTTCTCAACAGTTTTCACCCCCAAGCCATAAGACTCCTGAACAGGTAATCAAATGGCTACCCAGACTATTTGCATTGTGTGCCTCCCCAACCCATCTTTTTACACTGCTGCTACTCTCTGTTTATCATATATGCATAGTCACTTTCACTATACATTCATGTACATACTACCTCAATTGGGCCGACCAACCAGTGTTCCCGCACATTGGCTAACCGGGCTATCTGCATTGTGTCCCACCCACCACCCCCTCTTTTACGCTACTGCTACTCTCTGTTCATCATATATGCATAGTCACTTTAACCATATCTACATGTACATACTACCTCAATCAGCCTGACTAACCGGTGTCTGTATGTAGCCTATTTCTGCTATTTTCCCGCGATAAATCAAACACATTTGGTGTCTCATCATAGTGATCTCTGACTTGTGGTCAGACTCGCTCACGTGGAACAAACTTAAACTTGCGCCTTTTTCCAATGGTGATTTGAATGCCATTGAAAAAACAGAGAAGTGTCAAATACTTTCCTTCACAAACATCTTTTCTGAATTTAAAAGTAATTATCGAAGTAATGATCTAGTTTTTCAAAAGTATCTGTAATCTGATTACAATATTTTTGCTGGTAACCTAATGGATTACAGTTACCGTTTTTGTAATCCCTTAAATGGAACGGATTACATGTAATTCATTACTCCCCATCCTGGTGGTGGTAATATGGTCACTGTAATAGCCCTAGTTACAACCAGGTATAGATGGGGCTATTGAGACAGTTCTTTAGGCGGTTCAGACATACTGGCTCCAATTTTTCCTATCATCAATTAAGCCCGTTCTCCAGCCAGGTGTGTTGATTTAGGCTGATCACTGTACATTAGACTGCTCAGCACTAAGAAGAACCAGCTGGCGGCCAATAGGCCAAAGTCAGTCATACACACTAGACCTTTTTTGTACCGCAAATGAAGGAACGCTCAACCACCCCAAACCTAAAGAAAAAAACAGTTCTTGCATGAGAGGTGTTCTTTATGTTAAGATGAACATGGTTCTCCATTGTGGCATGTTGAACATTACATGCCAGCTCGATGTAGAACTGGAATCAACTGCCAACCAGTATAGGCTTTGGAAACAGTGAGGTGGCTGGTCGGTGATGATTTTGGCAGCAAGTGATGGTTGGGTGAATTTCCAGGTCTAGCTGCAGCACTTGCGATCACTTAGTTCAATACCTCAGTCTTCATTTTCTCTGTCGTCACAATTCATCCTGCGTTGGCATGAAGCATGATTTGCCTTGTTCTGGTAATAATACATTTCCTGTGTAGTTGGTCTGCTCTGCATCTGGCCTTGTTTACAGGCCAGAGAAGAGCCTCATTAAGGCTGACACACCGCTGGGCGGATATGTCCATAAAGTACCTATTAGTTGCTCCAGACTGCAGGCCAGAGCCACAGTCACACTGGGCCAGGTGCTCATCAACACCGGTTGGCCTCTAGCTCTATTACACCATGCCAGGCCCTTCAGCACCAACAGGGAACATGGCTAATATTGTTGTCCAGCTGCAGGGTGTCAGGGATAGGGCTGCATTTCTCTTGTTAGGTCAAGCATGTGTGTGTGTGTGAGAGAGAGAGAGAGAGAGAGAGAGAGAGAGAGAGAGAGAGAGAGAGAGAGAGAGAGAGAGAGAGAGAGAGAGAGAGAGAGAGAGAGAGAGAGAGAGAGAGAGAGAGAGAGAGAGAGAGAGAGAGAGAGAGAGAGAGAGAGAGAGAGAGAGAGAGAGAGAGAGAGAGAGAGAGAGAGAGAGAGAGAGAGAGAGAGAGAGAGAGAGAGAGAGCGATACCCTGAGAAAGAGAGACAGAGAGGGCACTCTGAGACAAAGCCCTCAGTGAAGCCTATGAGATGAATTCCACAAGTGTTTTCAGTTTGAAGTGTCACAAAATAGTTCCTTGGACGGGAGACCGAGGGCGGAGACAGAAGGGAAGGAGGGATTAGCAGTATCCCCTGCGCTCTCACGAGCTGCGGTCCTGCTCTCTCACACACACACACACACACACACACACACACACACACAGTGTATTCGACTGCACTATCTAACACACACAGAGTGTGTGACACGCAACACAACCAAACACTCCTCCAGGGGCTCTGCTACTAAAACAAACGGCCATGGGGGAGCCGGGAACTCTGCAGCCACAGAATGCTGCAGCAGAGGTGGAAATGATCCCCACGTTTGACTCTTAACACAGGGGCCTCCCAGGGGTGTGTCCTCAGTCCTCTGTTGTTCACCCACGACTGCGTGGCTTTGCAAAACACCAACTCCATAATCAAATTTGTTGATGACACCACGGTTGTAGACCTGATAACCAACAACATCGAGTCAGTCTATAGGAAGGAGGTAATTGAACTGGCATTGTGGTGCCAGGACAACAACCTCTCCATCAACTTCAGCAAAACAATGTAGTTGACTTCAGGAAGCTGAGTAGGGAACATGCCCAGAACCACATCAATGGGACTGCAATAGAGAGAGTCAGCAGTTTTAAGTTCCTCTGCGTCCACACCGAGGACTTGACATGGACCAAAAACTCCACCACTAAGTGGACACAACATTGTTAAGTGGACACAACATTGTCTCTACTTCTTAAGGCAGCTGATGAAATTCGGCATGCCACCCCGGGTCCTCTCCAAATACTACTGTTGCACCATCGAGGGCGTCCTGACCGGTTGCATCTCGGCCTGGTACAGGAAATGCTCCGTCCACTGCCGCAAGGCCCTCCAACATGTGGTGAAGACAGCCCAGTACATCACTGGGACCGTGCTCCCACCCATCCAGGACATCTACTCGAAACACTGCCTGAGGGAGGCCCGCAGCATCATCAAAGACTTCTCACACCCCAGCCACGAGCTCTCCACTCCCTTACCGTTGGGCAGACGGTATCGGAGCATGAGGTCTGATAACAGGTATAAGGTCTAAGAGACAGTTTCTATCTACAGGCCGTTAGACTGCTGAACACTTGAACTGGACTGACCACCTGCTCTGATCCTCCACACCTTAGCACATATAGTATGCACTCACTCATGTAGTGACAGACATATACTTTCATGCTACACACACATCACAACTGCTGCTACCAGACTCTTATTACAATGGCTAAATACTGCACAATTTAAACACTTGCTCCCTAATCGCTCCTTCCCCGAAAACATGTGTTATAATATTGAACATTAAATTGGGCCTTCTGTATTATACTTACGTAAAAATGTTTATTCTATTCTACTGAGCCATTTACTTTAAGTTCATATTCTTATATTTTATTATTTCTTATGGTTTTTGCATTGTCGAGAAGGAACCTGCACGTAAGCATTTCATTGGACCCTGTGTACCATGTATATCCCGTAAATACAACTAATAAAACTTTAAACTTGAAGTGAGGGGAGGCTGAGGCCCGGGGTGTTTACAAAGAGCGGTTAGAGAGAGCGGGAAATGCCACGGGAACACAATCCCCATGTTTGCCTTACCCTCGTTAATCCGACAAACGACACAGCGAGCAGATTGCCTTACAGAGAAAGCTGGCACTTGGATATTTATTCGAACTAAGGCGAACATCTGGCCTACCGGCTCCACTTTCTCCATGAGGCAGGAATGAGGGGGCAGTGGGGTGGAGATCCGCTCGGCCAAATTTATTTGGGGTGTTAAGTTTTAATTCAAAGTGAAAGTGATGCCCACTGAGTCCCATCTGTGTGGAGGGACAGGGGGGCATGAGGAGAAGTTTGTGTGTGTGCGTGCGTGTGTGGTAAGGGACGGGGGTGCGGTTATTACACGGAAGGTGATGATGGTGTGAAACTTCTCTCCTGGTTGTTTGTTTTCATTATCAGCCAGGCGAGGCGGGACATCTTGGGTCACAGACCAGGCACAATAACGTCTCCCTCTCCTCCCCCGTCACTGGGAGTATGGTATATCTTTCTATTGTGTTAAATAGGAATTATAGCACTCCCATTCTAACCTCATCCTTCATAGATTTGATCTGTAACTGAACATTTTACTAGAGATATCTTCACAAGAGTGAGACTTGTAATATTGCTACTGATGTATCGTACTTCACTGCTTTTCCAGATCAAAGGAATCACAGGATTAAAATAACTTCAGTTGGTTTGTACTTCGTAAGCGAAGGTAGTTGTACAGTACATTGTACTCTAGTCAGAGGTGTTTGAATCATCTGTCTCCCTTGTGATCACCTGGCCAGAGGCCCTGTTGACAGATGAAAGTGTGTGGAGACGGAACAGTGTTCAGGTTATGGTCTTCTCAGATGATCTCACGTAAGCGGCTCAGGTCAGACGGCGAACGTATTGTGTGTAAACTGGCCATGCCAATGACACGAGAGGATGTTAATTGGCCAAAAGGCGTCCTCCATGCCCCCGCTGGCATCAGAGCCAGGAGATGTGGCATAAAGCTTGGATAAAGCCTGGACCTCCAGACTCGGTGGGTCCAGAGAACCAGAGTGTTGGCCCGCCATCTGGCTGCCTCCCCGAGACAGGGCTCCTGTCGCCTGGCGATGGAAGGCCACTCAACCTGGGCAGATATTCTTTCCTCCACATCTGCTGTGCATTAGTCAGTGCCTCGCCACTCAAAGGGTCCTTTATGGAACCCTCAGCAGCCCCTCTGACCGCTTCCTATTAAAACACACACACAAGCACACACACACACCAGAAGGGCTCTGTTGCACATGCTCACACCTCTGTAAAAGCCCTCCCTTTTCTTTTACAGGAATCTGACCTCCTGCAGGACCCAACAGCTGCAGCCTGTTTTTTTAATGAATCACCAGTGTTTAGTTCAGCTGTGTAGGAGGTGAGAGTCCTGGGGTGGTTATTACGCTGTTGCACGCTTTAATGGTTTTCTTTCTGATTGAAGTCTTCTATCTGCCGAGAGCACACTCAGGATTAGTTTAACTCAGGATTTAGCGGAACTAAATCCGCAGACAAATAAGACGAAGACTACGTTGAAGACTAGATGTGTTTCTCATGACACGTGTTCTGTTATATGAGTGAAACACAAGGAAAATGTTGAAGAACAGAAACCATTTGACAAGTGAAGAGACTGATCTAAATACTGTATTGAAACGTTTGTCATTTGTTTTCACACCTTAGACAGACTTTCAATAGCAACCTGAACTGCTATTCTAATCCGGTCAATATAACAGCTGCAACATGTGACACGTCTAAAAAGCCCCGCCAAATGATCAAAGTGCCAGGATGTGACATGCAAAACCAGTAAACACCACAGCACTTCCAGGCCAGGAGTGTACCACTCCTCCGTTCAACTTTTCAAATGGAATGTGAAGTGGATTCAGCCAGTAAGCAGGCCAAGACTGTTTGAGCTGATGAGGGCTGTTTGTCTGTCACTTTCTTCTTAGTTCTGTGTACATATCTACCTCAGCTACGTCGTGCCCCATGTATATAGCCACGTTTTCATTACTCATTGTGTATTTATTCCTCGTGTTATTTTTCTATTCTTTCTCTCTGCATTGTGGGAAAGGGCCCATAAGGAAGCATTTCTCTGTTACTCTGTTGTTAACGAAGCATGTGACAAATACAATTTGATTTTATATGAGTGTCTATTTCCAGATCCAGCCGCAGCAGTGCATATATCAGTGATGTAAATTCTGGGTGAGTTTGAACTAGTCTGGGATGAGGAAGATTTCAGAGGAGAGCAGAGACTCCCATCGGGATGATTTCCCTGTCTTTCCCCAGGAGGAAGCTCAGCCTCAGAACTTCTCTATTTCTGCATTCTGCTGTTTACTTTTTTTTACTTCGTTTTTTTATCATCAAAGGGAGAGGAGGACGTACTTTTGTCGAGAAATTTGGGGTAAAGGAGTATGTTCTGTGAATAATGCATTAGTACTCCTCTGGAGCTTGCATTGAAAGGGAGAAGAGGATTCAATTGGGTGCATTGATGTTGCTGATACAGAGGTCAGGGGAGTTGGTTCTGTCTCTTGTTTTCAGGTCCTTTTTGTCCCTCTGTGTGGTTCTGTGGTTCTGTGGCTCAGTCTGGCTTCAGTCTGCATAGTCAGGCTGTCAAGATTGTTCTTGTCTGTTTATTGTTCCAAAGCCAATGTTTCATCACCAGACCTCGCATGAAGATTCATACCCACCAAACCACATGACGCACAGACACAAACATACACACACAATCCCCTGTCACCTATGAACTATTTTTGGTTTGCTGCTGCCTAATGCCCTCTGCACTGAGCAGGACCTTGGACAGAAGATGTGGGTCAATATTTGCTGGGCGCAACACTGCCCCCCACACGCTGTGGCTCGCTAGCTCCAATTGGCAGGTTGCACAAGGCATGGTTGGTCAAAGGTGGCTCTGCGCGTGGCGAGTGTTTGCTTGTCGATAGTGATATCAAATCAAACTTTATTTGTCACATGCGCCAAATACAACGAGTGTAGACTTTACCGTGAAATGCTTACTTACAAGCCCTTAACCAACAGTGTAGACTTTACCGTGAAATGCTTACTGACAAGCCCTTAACCAACAGTGTAGACTTTACCATGAAATGCTTACTGACAAGCCCTTAACCAACAGTGTAGACCTTACCGTGAAATGTTTACTTACAAGCCCTTAACCAAGAGTGTAGACTTTACCGTGAAATGTTTACTTACAAGCCCTTAACCAACAGTGCAGTTCAAGAAGAGTTAAGAAAATATTTACCAGATAAACTAAAGTAAAAAAATAAATAAAATAATAATGAAAAGTAACTGCCTCAAATTAAACCTGGGTATTTTTCATTAACTATTAAGAAACACACATCTTCGCTTTCCGCTGCAAAACATTTTAAAACATTTCCCAACTTGCTGAGTAAAACTTTAGATTTCATGTCTGCAGCTTGAAGCTGAGGATACACTTTTCCAAATTTCATCAAAGCTAATTTACAAAAAAAACTAGTGTATTCAGGTACAGTACATTCCATCTGAGTTTGGTCAGTTTGGCTGTTCAGGCTTGTCGTCATACCAAGATGCTCAAAAGATGTGTAGAGCAGGTCCACGTCCACGCAAGTGAGCAGACTCAATTGTACACCGATTGGTCTGGCCTGACCAGGTAGAGTATATTCGCTCTAGACAGACAGCATGTCTTCTACTATATGCTGTTTTCCTTATGTCAGGGGTTTCCGAGACTAGAGTGAATTTGGCTGAAGGTATTCTGAACCACAATACTGGATGAGGACAGAGGAATGCTCTTACCTTTGTAAGGGAGTCTTTCAAATCAACTGACACATCCCAAAGGTTTTGGGGAGGTTGGACAACCCATCTTGAATATAAACAGAAGCCATGATGAGCCGAACCAGAGACAGAACACTTGGAAGTACTGTATATCAACAGAGGTTTTCATAAGCCCTCGGACAGTCAGGTCAAATAATGTGTACTGGCAATACACTCAAACAATCTGGATTTAGTATCAATGAGTACAAAATGACCTTATGTCTGGATATTTCCCTGTATGGTTAAATATTATTGAGTCTCCAACTAGAAACTTGGGAGCTATCACTTCCCTAACCACATTATCCACTCCATAGCATTATCCATTATCCACTCTCCCCACCACCCCCAATCTCTGCCACAGGCCCTCTCCCCACCACCCCCCCTCTCTGCCACATGCCCTCTCCCCACCATCCCCCTCTTCCACAGGCCCTGCCCTCTGCCCACCACCCCCCCCCTCTCTGCCACACCCCCTCTCCCCACCATCCCCACTCTCTGCCACAGGAACTCTGCCCACCATCCCCACAGGCTCTCTTCCCACCACCCCCCACTCTCCGCCACAGGCCCTCTCCCCACCATCCCCCTCTCTGCCACAGGCCCTCTCCCCACCATCCCCCTCTCTGCCACAGGCCCTCTCCCCACCATCCCCCTCTCTGCCACAGGCCCTCTCCCCACCATCCCCCTCTCTGCCACAGGCCCTCTCCCCACCATCCCCCTCTCTGCCACAGGCCCTCTCCCCACCATCCCCCTCTCTGCCACAGGCCCTCTCCCCACCATCCCCCTCTCTGCCACAGGCCCTCTCCCCACCATCCCCCTCTCTGCCACAGGCCCTCTCCCCACCATCCCCCTCTCTGCCACAGGCCCTCTCCCCACCATCCCCCTCTCTGCCACAGGCCCTCTCCCCATCATCCCCCTCTCTGCCACAGGCCCTCTCCCCACCATCCCCCTCTCTGCCACAGGCCCTCTCCCTCCATGCAACAGTGGAAAGTCTGGAGCCTGTGTGCCTCACGAGAGACTAGGGATAATTACCTGGTGCCTCCGGAGAGGTCCAAGAACAACACAAGTGTCTGTAATTAAAAGAATGGCATGCTTCTCTGGGTGAGAGTGCAAGCCTAGTGAGACCGAACCAGAGAGCCCGACCGCAGACAGACTGATGAAGCCTCACGTCAGTGTTCCAGCCGTCCCGACGAGGCAACGAAACCCTTCAAACCTGACACACAAGAGTTTCACTTGACTCCACAAAAGCTGCCTTAATAGGACAGTCTTTTAAGGAAAGTCTTGTCCCCCCTCAGATAAACTTGCAGAATTAAAACGGCTTCTAGTCATCTTCAAACTAAGCATACATGTACTGGGTTGTAACCATCTTTCACAATGCATAGGACCTTTATCAACATTTACATTTCAGTCATGAAGCAGACAACTTAGAATCAGTGCATTCAACCAACCAAAGTATAAAGACAGAAATAAGCAAGACACTAGAAAAGCAATACCATTGTATGATGTTTTATTAAAAAGTAAAGAAAACATACGTCAGCCTGGCTAACTCCTCCCCACAGGCAATGATGGATCAGAAGGTGTACCATTGGCAGTGATGGCTGGGGGAATAATATTTACCTCAAAACAAAGAAGAAAAAAAGGGGGAGATCTAAACTCCCATATCCTTTACGTGTGAGCCCCACACCTGTCCAACCAATCCCGACCCCAGTTGAGACTTAATACAACAACAAAAAAGTATAAAATACTCTTTTAGTTCTTCCAGAAATAAAGCATTTACAACAGACAGGTATTCTGAGAGCAGTCACTTTCGCAGTCATTTAGATTTGCACTTCCATATACATTCAATGTAATTGAACAGCCAACAATGAAATCCCAATCATCTCAGATACAGGAGCTGAGTAGTACAAACAAAAACCTCAAAGCTCTTTTTTAAAAACTGCCCAAATTATAAGAACCAAAATTAAATCAGATCGGTCATTGAATCCTCAATCCTACGTGTCGGAAAACCTAACGTACTGCATAGAACAGCACATAACTGCATACACAGAACAGGGTATAGTCAAGACCTCTGCATTGTAGATCACTACCTAGCCTGCGACCTGTACATAGATACCCCAACACCCCATCTGAGAATTACTATAAGGATCTTAGCCACTTTCCAAGGTGTCAGTATGGTACACACACAGTATGGTACACACTCTAGTGATAGTAGAATGTGCATGAGGTTAAGGAAAGGGATACGAACAAGACAAGAGGTTCTCATGAGACCATGACTTGCACTATGCTGGTTAAGCGTGCAGTAGTATAGCGCCACCTGGTGCTAATGAATGGAAACGGAAAGGAATTTGAAGCAGCGGCAATAACCTGCTGCTGAAGAATGTGAACCTAACACGTCCCATGGTCCACGAACCCTCTTCCCCACACAGACCGCCTACCTCGGATTAGACCCTAACCAGACTTTGTATGGATGGCATAAAGATGACCGCTGACAAATCTTTGTGAACGAGGAAGTGGTTACAGCCCACAAGTATTTCTCATACACTGCCTTTGAATCAAATTCAGACAGATGTGCAACAAAAACACTGAACACGAAAATCACATTTAAAATCAACAAGCACGTTTCCATGCATTTAGACCATGGTTATCCTTGAATGTGGTTTCAACACTGGTTTCAAATAATAAAAGCCTATAAATGCTAATGAGACAGTGGACATGTGAAAATAAAGGCGGCAGGCATAGTTTTACAGGGAGAGAACTACAGGGCTGAGTTGAAGGAGAATCAACTACTCAACCTGAGGACATTATGGAGGTGAAAGGTCGGGTACCGCGGCGGACCAGGAATGAGACACTGCAGATAAACATGTGTTTCTGCATCCAGAACAGAGCCATCTGGAGAAAGAGTGGACTAAAAAGTACTGCTGTTTGTACAATAGGTCTTTTCATTGTCAATAACACTGGAAACTGAATTGCATATGTAAAAACCTGGATAATCTGTTTCAATGCTTAGGCAGAGTGATGGCTAGGCAGTGTGTGTGTGTGTGTGTGTGTGTGTGGCCTGAAGAAAGAATTCAGACGTAGACGCCAAGGACTTTGGTGGCCTCACACGGCCGGGTTGCCCAAAGGCCAGTGTTAAGTCACGTCAAAAAAAGCAAAACCAGAGAATGATGACTGTACATCGACATAGACCTAATTTATCCTGGACAACGGTTACCAGCCCATCTCTCTCAGCCCATCTCTCTCAGCAACTTTAAACCTGGGAGGATGACCAGAATGTAAGGTGTGGGGGGTGGTTTGGGGGTGGTCTCTAAGAGCTCTGACAAATCCTCTCGTCTTAAATGTAAATTTCTTGGTTTGAAAAATGTCAAAATATTAAATCGCATTACAAATATAAATCAGTTTCTTCTTTTTTTACTAAAAAATATGAACAAAACCAAAATCACAAAAAAACTCCATCTGAGAAGTTGAGCCCCATTTCCTCGGAATTGGGAGGTGGGTTCTGCTTCATTTAGGGGCAGAAATTTGAAAAGACAGAACAGAAAAAGCACCCTGGACTTCATTAGGAGCGTTTTTGCCGCTTGGAATGTCGGTGGCCAGCCCTGTTCTCCTCGTCACTATCCCCGCCATCAGCCCCACGCTGCAGAGTTCTCCGCTTGTCGCACTCCTCGCCATCGCTCTCCTGCTCCCGGTAGTCTCTCCGGCAGGAAGAGGCCACCGCCCGCTTGCTCTTCCTCTTCGCGCTTCCCTCTTCCTCGCTCTCCTCCTCTCTCCTCCTTTGCTCCACCACTGCTTTCCTGGGCCGACCCACCTTGCCTTTCCCATTCGGCATCTTCCGAACCTTCGGCGTCTCCTCTTCCTCCTCATCCTCTGAGACCTGGGGGGTCCGACTGACTCTCTTCCGCTGGCGGCGGCGCAGGTAGCTGAGGCCGGGCAGCAGCTTGTGGAGCAGCTGGGTGAAGCTCTGCTCCGTCTTGGCCATGCAGGAGAGCACCGAGCTGCCCGTCTGGTTGTACTCCTCAGCGTTGGAGAACACCAGCTTGACGTCCTCCAGGAAGTCCTGGGCGTGGCGGTACTGGCCCTCGCTGAACTTGGCCTGCATGGTCTGGAAGTCCATGGGGCTGGAGATGATGTCAAAGTAGTCCTCCGCCTCCTCTACTGACACCGGCTCTCTGGAGAGAAGACGGGGAGGTTAGGGGTCAGGTCTACCGTCTCAGATCTAGTTAGCTTATCATTGCTATGGAATTCACATGGACACCTACATTGAAAATTTTAAAAATCAACTGTCTGATATTTATATAGTTAATGTATGTTGTTACATTGAGATAGGAGTATAAGTCCAAAGTTAGTTGTACCAGTCAAGCCATAGTTTAAACACTTTCAGGAGGCATTTCCCAGCATGCCAGTCTAACAGACTAGTAGTGCATCAGTCTCACCTAAACGGCCAGCTGTAGCGGAATTTGACCAGTTTCTGCAGGATCTCTTCGCTCCTCTCCAGCTCCAGGGCCTGCCGACGCACACCTGTCTTTGAGCTCTGATGCACCTGCAGCAAACCAAAAACACACCATAGTGTTAGGAAGGGGTCAAATGATCTGCATAGAAGCTGGCTTGCACCAGTGCGTTGGAGTCACCAGACCAAAGTCTTTATAACCATGAGCCATAGGGTGTGTTCTCACCAGCTCGTCGAGGTCTGCAGGGCTGCTATGGGCAGCCTTCTGTTTCCTGGGTTTACTGGGGGGAGTATGCTTCTTAGATCCACCCTTACTGGACGCCTTCGATGCTTTAGAGTGCTTGGTCTTCTTCCTTGATCTCACTGGGAAGAAGAGTCTAGTTAAATACACACACCATCAGGAAAACATTTCAGTCAGCCCCATTTGTTGTACCTGTTTGAACTGTAAGAACAGGGATGAAGATATAAATCACAAGTTAAATGGTCAAACATAATTCCGATTTGTAATTAAAAAAATAAAAATAAAAAATCAGAAAAAAAAACAGAAAATTTCAACAGATCTCCTCTGGTCTAATAGGCTCATCAATGAGTCCAAATGATCAGAGGGAGGGAGCTGTGCCTAGTCAAGAGACCTCAAAATGCACGAGGCCGTATCCTCTCTCAGTTTGGTTCGCAATGTTATTGCAGCACTATAACCATCAACCACCCCTGTCTTCCAACCTTACGTGCATGCCTAAACTCAGAGGATCACTCTGCCACATACTGTCAAGCCAAGCTGGGGGTGAAAAGCCCACCAGATCAAAAGGGGGTGGAGGACAATGACAACACTTAGACAATGAAGAGGGGAGAGAATGGGCTCAGAATACTGCACCACATTCCTGTCATTCCCATCTCTCTCTGCACTCGTGAAATGGAAATGTGTCCATTGTTCGTGCTGTTCAGAGTTTTCCCTGGTCTGCTGGTCAGGATAGGAGACAATCTGGGCCCTAGTATTTATGTAAAACCACTGCTCCACAACAGGCCCTTCCCACCCAGTCTTAGAGCCCTAGTCCACAGTTGTTCACTTCAGAGTGTATGGGCTTCTGTGTCAACTCTGCACTTACACCGATTCAATAAATATACAGTGGGTGTCATATTGAAGTATTCACCCTGCCTTGGGATTTTTTCCCACATTCTGTTGAGTTACAAGGAGGGATTGAAATAGATTTAATTGTGAATTTGTCATTGATCTACATAAAATACTCCGTAAATGTCAAAGTGGAAATAATTCCACAAACGAATACAAATTAAATGAAAAAAATAAACCCCTTTGTTCAGGCAAGCCCAAAATAGTTCAGGAGTAAAATGTGGCTTAACAAATCACAAAGGTTTATGGGCTCACTTTGTCAAAATACAGGTTGACAAGATTACTGAATGACCACCCCTTCCTCTACCCCTACCCCATACAAACAGTGCCTTAAGAAGATATTCATACCACTTGACTTATTCCACATTGTGCTACAGCCTTAACTGAAAATGTACCAAGAAAACAGAATGTTCTTTAGTTTTTTGGCAAGACTCCCACTAAAAAGTAATACAATATATATATATTTTTTTTTAAATCAGCAAGGGGGTGAATACTTATGATAGGCACTGTAGCTAGGTTGGGAAAAACCCCTGCACATGCTGGCCACCCTGCCCTCATTAGTACTGTTACATTGGGTTATGATAAGTACGGCTCCTCACAAGGGTCAATAATACTCACAGCTGTGGCCCACGGCCTTGTAATCAGCATCCTCCTCGTCATCTTCATCAGAGTCCTCCGATTCAGACTCCTCTTCTTCCTCTTCATCCTCCTCTTCCTCAGTGTCCTCGTTGTAGTTTCTGGAACAACAAGTAGCCACCAGCATTCTATGTTAAAGAGCATTCATCCAATTGGTACCCAACAACCACCCAACCAGCAAAACAGACTTCTTTCTTCACACGCTGTAGGTTTGGAAGAACATCAAACTAGAAACAGAATTGTATGATTTTGGGGGGGCACATCAGTGGAGTCAAAATAATAAAACAAGTATTTTCCAAGTGGACTATACAGTACCATCTTCAGATTGAAACGGCTTGCTTGTCGTGTTTGACGAGGAACAAGAAAGTTTACACACAGCTAAGTCTTTAATCCTCCAGTGAAGTGATGCGTTTTATTGTGTGACCCCTTACCTTCCGCGGGAGCAGCGTCTTTGCACGGCAGGCTGGCAGGCGGGGCACAGCCACTCCCCCTGGGGGATGCGGTAGAGGGCGGGGCGCAGACAGAACAGGTGGAAGGCCTTGTTGCACTCGTCACACAGGATGAGCTTGTCATCCTCACCTGAAGACAGGATGGAGATTATCATCACAAACAGACTCAGTAAAGAGTCATTAACTCAAGACAATGAAATGTGTATACATAAAGTCACTAAGACCAGCTAAAGTTATTCATATGAAATAAGGAGAAGCCTTTGTACAGAGTTCGTGTGCAAAAGCTCCAACTGAACCAACAAAAAATACCAGCGCTGCATCCCTCATAGCCCAGGACTCAGATCTACAAGTTAGGACCAGAGGTGGTTACTGATTAGAGGTGGAGGAACTATTTTGACAGGGACAGGTGTGACAAAAAAAAATCTGAGTGGTACACAAAAAGGGCTAGGGAGTAGGGGATGATATGGCATTGGACCAAGATGCCCCGAAACATCCAGGGTCATTTGGCTAGGGCTCAGTTTGCAATGAGACAGGTGGTCAAACCCTCAGGGAGAAGGGGCCCAGAGTGACTTTTGTTTCACTTATTAGCTCACCCATTAGCTCTACCAAAACAAGCATCCATCATAATAATTTATTACCTATATATACCTCATTTCCAAATATTTGCAGTTCAAGATAAGGCTAAGGATAAGTCATGGCTAACCTGAAATCACTGGGTAGGTTTCCACTACACCAACTCTGCTAATGTCAAATCAGCAACATGGATAGGAGGGAGTAGTGTATTTTCATACAGGGCCTTGAGTATTGTACTTCTACTTACAGTAATTGGTACTTTTATTACATCAACACTTACAGGGCCTTATACTGTATGTATGTATATATATTAGTTAATCATTTGTTTCTTCGAGGTCTGACTCAAAGGCCAAAATGTGAAAAATATTGTCCTCTTATCCATCACTTTTGGATTTTTCTATGCTACCCCTAAATTACATTTCAATGACTGTATCAAGCTTCAGAGTAAAACACATTTCACTGTAGCTATTGGGGGTATGTGACAAAAAAAAAATATATATATTTTTTTAAAGAGACTAAATCTAGGTCATTATTTTATTTATTTATTTTAACCCCTTTTTTGTTGTATTCAATTGTTTTATGTAGTTAGTCTCCTCTCATCACTGCAACTCCCGTACGGACTCGGAGAGCCGAAGATCGAGAGCCGTGCGTCTTCCGAAACACAAACCAGCCAAGCCGCACTGCTTCTTGACACAATGCCCACTTAACCCGGAAGCCAGCCGCACCAATGTGTCGGGGGAAACACTGTACACCTGGCGACTGTGTCGGCGTGCACTGCGCCTGGCCCGCCACATGAGTCGCTAGTGTGCGATGGGACATGGACATCCCTGCCTGCCAAACCCTCCCCTAACCCAGACGACGGTGGGCTAAGTGTGCGCCGCCCCATGGGTCTCCCGTTTGCGGACCCTGAACCTCCAGCGGCACTGCGATGCAGTGTCTTAGATCACTACACGGGGGGCCCAGGTCATTATTTCTACAGTCTCCATTTACTTCTAGTAATTTCAATGTCGATTGAGATTGAATAAACAAACATTTCAGAGGAAATACATTTTTTACTCAAACCACCTCTCTGGCCGGATTGAAATGGGCTCGTGGGCCTTGTTTGACACCCCTGCTTTAGTGGGTAGTTGTTTGGATGCAAGGTGATTTGTGAATCGCCAAGTCTTCACAGGACTTTGCTCAGGCAGATAATCGCCAACAGGCAGGAAATGACAGTCAAATGCTGTAGTGTAGACCAGGGTTTCCCAAACTCTGTTTCCGGGCCCACCCTGCGTGCCCGTTTTGGTTCTTGCCCTAACACTACACAGCCGATTCAAATAACCAACTCCTCATCAAGCTTTAATTATTTGAATCAGCTGTGTAGTGTTAGGACAAAAAACAAAACTTGCATCAAGGGGGGACCCCAGGACCGTGTTTGGGAAACCCTAGGTGTAGATGACTCAATACTGTGAAAAGTGTTCTTAATGAGACGCTGGGGCACGGTGCTCTACCGCCACCTAATGATAGATTTCAGTTTTTCTTCATCTGATTGACTTTAGTGTTAAAATTAGATCCACTTTTAGGATACCATCTTCAATTGTTTCTTACTAATTGGAATGCCGTTTTTCCATTGACACCATTTAAAATTCCCCCTTCAGTTTTCAGACAGCTCCAGGACATTGAGGATCACCCACCTTTCCTGCGGCACACCTTGCAGCGTGCGTTCTCCGCCGACATGTCCCACTTGATGCAGGCGTCCAGCATGCCCAGCAGCACGTGCATCCGGGAAAAGGTCTGAGCCTCACGGATCGCTGTCTTCCATTTTTCTACTGCCGTCGCCACCTGCACAGCAGACAAATTACAATTATTGACATTGTTTATTTAATCTCTTTTATTGTATCGATTTTCACAGAAAAAAAAAAAGTGTGTTTAAAACGCACTTTAAATAAACATTGATTTGAAAAGACAGTCCTCCTTAAGCTCAAATACAGCTTGGGGGTAGAAGCAGCCCTTTAAAACCAGATCAAGGGACAGATTACCCTAGCTTCAATCCTATCCTATGAAGAAACATTGGATTCTGGATTAGTCGTTAGGAATACCCCTTTCATATACAGATACAAATCACACTTTACCATACCCTCCTCTTTATACCATATTTTGCTTATACCTGAAAGAGGTAAGGGGTACAAATAAAATAAAATCATACTACATTTACAACCCACCTCGAGACCTAGTCATGAAACCTGTATTTTCAGACCCTGTAACCACATGGGTCTGTTTTACACAGGTAAATTCAATAACAATATGGTTTAATACCTTCCTAATATGAATTGCAAACAGGCCCCATGGTTTAACCCTCCCCCCCATACAAATTGCCAGTTACGCACTGATATGTATAAAAGGGGTTATATTTGCAAGAAAATTGTAAATAAGAGACTGTTTGAAAGGGGGTTGCCTTGTTTTTAATTACAGGTAACATACCATGTTCTGATTAAAATATGTATTACTCACCCTGGCCTCCTCTGCCAGCTTCTTCTCCTCATCCACCTCCTCAGTCTTCCTGCTCTCCTCCCCTTCCTGCTTCTTCTTCTTCTTCTGCTTGGGGGCCATGAAGCCCTGCAGGAACTTCTTGATGACACAAGCCTGGAGAGTGATGACACACTCCCCAAAGTCCTTCAGGTTCTCCAGGTCACGCACCTGAACACACACAAAGAGAAAGATGTCAGAGGGGAATGGTAAAGTTCAGAGGTCATATTTTGCCGAATGTGCAAGGCACAAAGTCGAATACAGGTAAATGGGCATTGAGGAAGATCTTGAAAAGTTGGTTGAACAAAATAATGTTTATGGCCATTAGTGCTTTCTGACCAAACGACTTGACCAGATAAGTGATCAGGATAAAGTCCTGAGTCCAAACATGTCAATTGATTGTATGAATAAATAGTTACCTTCTTCTCAAACTCATCCATGCTGTCGTCCATGTAGCCCAGGCCGCCCTTCTGGAGGCGCGAGGCCACCTCGATGACGTCGCTGCGCATGTACTTGAGCAGCTCCTGGTGGCCGTCGCAGCTCCTCAGCCCTGGGTTCCCCTTGCGGGCCAGGTTGATAGAGTGGAGGATGTCCTGGTACCTGTCAGCGTACAACATCCAGTCAGTCAGTCGCACATATACCTGTACCATGTGACCTAACCAGGAAAAACTCTGGGCTATTTGCATAAATAGAACAAGACAAAAACATAATTTTTTTTTAATGTAAAGTGTGGAGTCGAGTGAATTGGTGGAGGGAATGTAGAATGTAACACTTGTCTCCTCACCTGACTTGCAGCTTGGTCTTCAGCTCGCTTTCTCTCACACCCTGTGCATGGAGGCTCTCCACCAGGTCATCGAGGTCCCGTGGAGCATCACACACAAACCTTCAACACAACACAAGCTAGGTGTAATCACATAGTATGCCCTAGAACAAATATAATCATCTACTCTCTGGTGTAAGTATCGTTTTAACACTGTTATTGAAAGACACACAAATCTTTTTAGTTAACAAGTCAACCAATGACCATCTCTGCAAGTGAGTTTCATACCAGAGGTTCTGTCCCTGGTTGGGAGTGGTGGTCTCGATGCAGACTGCAGCTGGCGCCCCCTGGTGGGCTCCCTCGCTCAGAGCACCATCTAGACTGCCACCGTCCTCAACATCTGCAGGACCAGCAACAGAATAGGGTCGTGTTCAGTAGGCACAAAACCAAACTTGACCAATAGGAATGGCTTATTTTTCTACAGTCTGCCCTAAGGTATATGACCCAGGTTTAAACGCTGCAACTACTACAAGACCATCTACTACAACTAATAATATCACTCAATTATATTTAGGGGTTCACAGCAAAGCTGTGAAACATTGTTATTCTCTGAATAAAAATACTTTTCTGGGACATGGTCAAATAACTCACAGCTAGATTGGTAACGTTTCTAAGCACACAAACTACAGGACCATTAGTCATTTAGTCTAAAAGAATGCCACTGATTGGCCTATAGGTGGCCCTATTATAAGTAGAGACTAAATGTTGTATGTAGGAGTCTTTTACATACTGAACAAATTTGCCTCAAGGGCCCATAAAGTCCGTCAGGTTTGATTTTCCTCCATTTTGGAAATTTGGGGAAAGAAAATCAAATTCGGTACTTAGGCCTCTTAACTTCAGGGTTCATACACATTGACAGATGGAATTTCATGACTTTTAACCAAATATCCATGACCAACTGTTAGTGGCGTCTCTATATGTGCATGTAACAAAAGTATGCTTAATGTGGTATTGACACAGAGGCTACTCTCTGATCCCAAGTACCATCTCCTGTCGTTGTGGAAGACAGTTAACCCCCAACAAAAGTAGAATACCAGTTAGGCAGCTGTATAAAACACGTGGTCAACACTCAGCATGGAAAGCTACTGGATGTGCGGGCTTTTGATCAAGCCCTGCTCAAACAGAGGGGGGCTGGAATAACAGCCTACACCCACTAGCTGTCCTGTATAACATTGCGACATTACAACCAAATAAGTTACGCCTTTTGAAATAATCCACTCATTTAATACAGCAGATCAAAATGGCCATGGTAGGCTACAAATCTTTTGATTAAGCTGAAGCCCACAAATTTTCATCAGTAAAATGTACCTTTTTAGTTTAGTCATATTTATCTTATCTTAGTGTTTACTTTGCATCTCAATAGATTCTAGTCAGCCTGCAATGTCCCATACATTGGATGCCTAAATCAACTGGAAATATCTACAAAAGGTTTTGAATCCTAAAGAAAGGCTACATCTAATATTACTGTTTCCAATTCACATAACTATTTTGATTCACATTCGACTCATCCCGATTGAACCAAATCCAAATTAATACAATGGTGAAGTGAAACGCTTGTTGTAAAAAATGAATCAACTTTGCATGGCCTTATTCTCAAGTGTCGATGGAACGTTTTTTGGGACATGCCGACAACATATGATAATAATAGCTAAAAAGTTCAAAAGACATGGTTTGAATTGGCTACCTAGCTATTTGATTGTTCTTTATCATATTTTATAGGTTATACAGTGCCTTTGGAAAGTATTCAGACCCCTTGACTCAGCAGTCTACACACAATACCCCATTATGACAAACTGAAAACAGGTTTAGACATTTTTGCTACTTTATTAAAAATAAAACTGAAATACCTTATTTACGTAAGTAATCAGGCCCTTTGTTTTGAGACTCTAAATTGAGCTCAGGTGAATCTTGTTTCAATTGATCATCCTTGAGATGATCAACTTGATTAGAGTCCACCTGCTGTAAATTAAATTGATTGGACATGATTTGGAAAGGCACAGACCTGTCTATGGAAAGGTCCAACAGTTGACAGTGCATGTCAGAGCAAAACCCAAGCTATGAGGGCGAAGGAATTGTCCGTAGAGCGCCGAGACAGGATTGTCGAGGCACAGGTCTGGGGAAGGTTACCAAAACAATTCTGCAGCATTGAAGGTCCCCAAGAACACAGTGGCCTTCATTATTCTTAAATGGAAGAAATTTGGAACCACCAAGACTCTTCCTAGATTTGGCTGCCCAGCCAAACTGAGCAATCAGGAGAGAAGGGCCTTGTTCAGGGAGGTGACCAAGAACCCAATGGTCACAGACAGAGAGCTAGAGTTCCTCTGTGGAGAAGGGAGAACCTTCCAGAAGGACAACCATCTGTGCAGCACTCCACCAAATCAGGACTTTATAGTAGAGTGGCCAGACAGAAGCCACGCCTCAATAAAAAGCTTATGACAGCCTGCTTGGAGTTGGCCAAAAGGCACCTAAAAACTATGACCATGAGAAACAAGATTCTATGGTCTGATGATACCAAGATTGAACTCTTTGTCCTAAATGCAAAGTGTCACTTCTGGAGGAAACCTGGCACTATCCCTACGGTGAAGCATAGTGGCGGCAGCATCATGCTGTGGAGATGTTTTTCAGTGGCAGGGACTGAGAGACTAGTCAGGATCGAGGAAAAGATGAACGGAGCAAAAATTTATGAAAAGGATAAATTCTGCTCTAGAGCGCTCAGGACCTCAAACTGGGGCGAAGGTTCACCTTCCAAGACGACAACGACCTTAAGCACACAGCCAAGACAACTCAGGAGTCTCTGAATGTTCTTGAGTGGCCCAGCCAGAACCTGGACTTGAACCTAATCGAACATCTCTGGAGACGTGAAAAGAGCTCCCCATCCAACCTGACAGAGCTTGAGAGGATCTGTAAACAAGAATGGGAGAAATACAGGTGTGCCAAGCTTGTAGTGGCATACACAAGAAAACTTGAGGCTGTAAGTAATCACTATGAAAGGTGCTTCAACAAAGTACTGAGTAAAGGGTCTGAATACTTAAGTGTGATATTTCTGCTTTGTCATTATGAGGTATTGTGTGCAGATTGATGAGGAAAAATAACAATTTGACCAATTTTAGATTAAGGCTGTAACCTAAGAAGATGCGAAAAAGGTCAAGGGGTCTGAATACTTTCCGAAGGCACTGTATATAGGCCTACCTGCTACTGTAATGTCTGACCGTCTCTCGCTCCTTGAGCAACGGACCACTCGTCTCGCACGCGATGCAAACAGACACTCTAAAGTGTTATTCTGATCCTTGTTTACATGTTGATTTTTATTTGATAAAATATGTAACCGTGCCTAAATAAATTATCTTAAGAGATAGTTATGAGTTATGAGTCCTTCTGCACTGTATGATATTTGCAACTGGCAGCACAAAACTCAGATTTACTGCGGAAGGTAACTTCGATTCTAAACTACATCAAACCACAACCACTGCGCGCACGCCTGTTTGCAAACTATGTGGAGGTATGGGATCAGAGCATGACAATGTTCTATTTCATACCAAGGCTTGGTGGTTACCAAGATGGAGTGTTTTAAGATGTTTCATATTGAGAGAGGAACTGTTGTCTTTCACAATGGATATATAAAAACAAAGAGACTGTGTAATGAAAAGAAAAATGGCTCCTTGCTTATGTAACAGACATATATGGGAAACTGAACAAACTGAACACAAGACTGCAAGTGTTTGGTTCGTCACAAAGGGAATACCCTGCAGTCTCCCTCCGAGCATTAATGCAATGTTGCAAACAACTGGGAACTCAGAAATCTCAAATTTTAGAGTGTTCCAAGACAACTGGAAACATGAAATATAAAAAAATAAGAGCTTGAACAGTCATACAACTCGGGAAGTCGGGCCTCTTTCTAGAACTCAGACTTGCTGACGTAAAGATCACCGACGTCATGATTTGACCTCGTGTTTTTCCTGAGTTCCCAGTTGTCTTGAAGCACCATCAAACTCATGTGAAGCTGGGTTAAGTGCTCTCGTCTGCATTAAAACCAAAAATTTATCCAGGTTGGATTTGAGAGCAGAGATGCACACTGTCGACTACACCCCATGGTTATCAGACGCTCCGATGCGACATGCATCAAGCACATCATTAGTGGTGGTGAGATAATGTGTCTTATGTCAGACTCATTTGCAATTGACCGTCATAGCCGCACGTTAAAAGTATGTGACGGTGAGTTGACTGCCATAAACATTGGCTGTTAATAATTACATACATTTCCCCCCCACGTGGTTGGAGTCACAAACATTTTCAGATATCAAAATGGGGTAGTTGGCCCAAAAAGTTTAGGAACCCCTAGGTTAAGAGATAAATAAGTTTAGGAACCCCTAGGTTAAGAGATAAATAAGTTTAGGAACCCCTAGGTTAAGAGATAAATAAGTTTAGGAACCCCTAGGTTAAGAGATAAATAAGTTTAGGAACCCCTAGGTTAAGAGATAAATAAGGAAAGAAGATTTCACATGTCCATTAAAATCCTTTGTAAATCCACTCCACAATGGCTTATCAATGCCAAAGTTTCAAGTTAATACGCAAAAAAATAAATAAGGAAACTATTAACAATTCACTTTGACTGTTTTTTTTTGTTTTTTGTTTTAACCTTTATTTAACTAGGCAAGTCGGTTAAGAACACATTCATATTTTCAATGACTGCCTAGGAGCAGTGGGTCGTTCAGGGGCAGAACGACAGATTTGTACCTTGTCAGCTCGGGGATTTGAACATGAGGCCTTTCGGTTACTAGTCCAACGCTCCTACCACTAGGCTACCCTGCCGCCCTGTAACGCTAATGCTCAGAATAATCATGGACTAAAAGTCAGATTTACTCTAAATGTCTTTTGACTCATCACAATAGCCCCTAAAGAGTTTAAGAAAATAACACTGACGTATTCAAAGAGTGTCACACTACAAGATGCATATTAGCCCATACACAAATATGCTAAAAATACTTTTAAAATCTTCTCATGAACCATATGACATGTAAGCCCATGGTTCAAGTCTTACCTACGTTTTAAAAAAGCAAAGGGACTGATCAAAAGATGAGTTATTGCCAAATTAGATGTTGTTTCCATTTAAACCACTGTAAATCCACCTCACAGTGGCCTATTAACTTGAAGTTGCTATTTTAAATAGGCACATACCCGAGCATTCCCATTGCATAAATCACCTATGTAACCACGGACTCAGCATTGTTTCTAACTGACATCCCAAAGAAAAACCACACCGAATTTGGTATTGATATCTAAAACAAGGAAACTATAAGCAACTTCTTTGCATATGTAACGCTAATGTTCAAAATCTGTAATACGTCATTGCTGCTCACAGCTATATTTATTAATTATATTCCTTTACGCTTCTGGGACATGAGGCACTAAACATAGTACAGCTTATGGTTTGCAGCCTCTCAGATGTGATGACAGTGTAATAACTCACCGTTAGTCTCCTCCTCGTCTTCAGGCTCGGCTGTAGCCTCTTCCAGGGTGAGGGTGTAGCTATAGTCAATGCTCTCGTGCACCCAGCCCTTCTCTATGTACAGGCCAGGCACCACATCAGAGAACAGCCAGTACCTAACAGAGACACAAAGAGCTGGAAGGTCAATACCGACGGTAATATAAACCAACCGTGACATTAATTTAGTTTACATTTGACATAGTTGTTGATTCCTAATATAGCCAAAGTCTTGGGACCATTGAGGATGCGTGCACTATACCATATAAGTGATGTGCATGTATCAAGAGTAAACTGTAAATGAAACACCTGAACCGGTTGTGCATCATTGAAGTGTGCGTGCTGACCTGTTATGGTTTCGATCAGTTCCCAGTGGGATTCTTCTCAGCACCAGTTTGGCTTTGGCGATGCCATCCTGGAAGGCCCTCTCTGCTGCAGCCTTCTGCTTGCGGACACGTTCCTCCTCCGCCTCCTTCTCCATGCGCTCTGAGGGGAGAGAAACTGAATTATTGGAGCCGGTGACAAAAAAAAAAAAAAAAAAAAAAAAAGACGCTTTGTTTTAAATAGGCACTTAACAGAGCATTCCCATTGCATAAATCACCTATGCAACCACGGACTCAGCATTGTTTGGCTCAAATTCAACCATAGTCATCTCATCTTTTCTAATTGTCCTCCACAACAAAAATTGGGGAGAGGACTTTGGATCGGTCTCCATCTGTTAGTACGTTAGTCACACGCGACCTCAGACCATATTGGCCCCATTTTGATGAAACTTGTGTGAATGATTTGTCTTACCATAGAGATCTGGCATTTACAAAATTACACTGATTGGTCAGATGTTGGCGCTGTAACAAGAGATTGAAAATGATAACTTTGAAAGGTCAAGCACCTCACCCTGTTTGACTTAGGGGCCTCAGGGACTCCGCCATTTTGAATTTGCGAAAAACACTTCAACGCTATTCTTCTGGCACCAACTGACCAATCTACACAAAACTTGATGTGGCATCTATGGACAAAGGTCTCAACGCAGTATTTTCAAGACTAATGACCAATAAACTTTCACGTTGTCTGATACAAATGCATATAAATCAGTCAAAAGACATTCATATTATAACAATATTTGGTACACATGTTGCAAACACTGTCAAGACATTACATATGCAAGAACATTCATATCGACAACATGGTGGCGAAATAACAGACACTTTTAGCTCTCTTAAACCGTTTGACTCAGAGTGATGATATTTGGCACACACGCTTAGGGATGAGTCTAGCTAACCCACGAGATCTCAAACACCAACGGCCCGATTTTGACTAAAAGCGAGCGAATGATGCGTCTTGCCATGGAGATCTGGCATTTACAAAATTACACTGATTGGCTCATGGGAAGCGCTGCATAATTCATGGGGGACGACATGTTTGCTGTTTACATGTTTAATATTTTTTCTATGACTAGTGATGAGTATTTCCTTACCATGTGACCTGAACAGGAAAAATGGCCCAGTCTAATGACCTACAATACTTCCAGCTGTCCTTACCCTTGTTCTGTTTGTCCTGCTCCTCCTTTTCCTTCTTGGCCTGGATGGACATCAGCCTCCTACTCTTCACCGTACTGATCATGTCTTCCGACTCGGTGGCCACCGGCTCCGCGGCCACTGGCTCTGCTTTCACCTTCTTCACCTCTTTCTTAGCGCTACCCTCTTTCTTTTTCTCCACCTTGGTGGTGGCTGGTGGCGTGTCGCCGGCGGTGGCTGATGGCGTGTCGCCACTGGCAGCCTCCTCGCCTTTGACCTCGGCTTGTTCCTTACGCCGCTGCTTCTCAGCCCGCTTGCGGTCGTTGACCTCCTTGAGCGAGGCCAACCTCTCCTTCCACAGCTCGGCCGAGCGCTGCTGCATGGAGTCCACGTGGTCCTCCACCGAGTAGGTCATGAGGATGCGGTGACACAGTGCTACCAGCAGGCTGGCCTTCTCCGTCGACGTCAGCTCAAACACCTCCACCGCCTCCAGCTGCTCGAGGAACTCACCGCTTACCACCTGGTCGAATCCCCCTAGGGGGCCCCAGTCATCCCCCCCAGAGCCCTGGCCAGAGTCATCGCCGTGGGCGTCACACGGCCGCAGGCACAGGCGCACCAGCTCCGAGACAGAGTGGAGGGTGAGGGGGATCTCCGACAGGGGCATGTCCAGCTCGCTGTAGCCCTCAGCCAGCTCATCTTGCAGCAGGGTCTGCAGCAGCACCACCAGTACACGGTTCAGGTAGAGGAAACCTGCCTTCTCCCCGGCCAGAGCCTCCATCAGGGCCACTGCCGTCACCGGGTACTGGTCATCGGGCATCAGCAGGCCCGCGTAGCAGTTGAGGAAGTCTGCTACCATGGCCACATCTCCGAACAGTGAGTTGGGCAGGCCCTCTGGCATGTCAACCAGCTTGAAGACAGGAAGTGCCTTGCCGCCCTCAATCTCCAGGTCCTCATAGCGGCGCTGCTGCTCACGGCGCACCTGCAGCTCCTTCTCCCGCCGCTCCTTGGTCTTCTCCCGGAGTTTCTCCCTGATCTCCTCACGCCTCTTCCTCATCACATCCTGCTTCTCCTCCTCGCTCATGGCCGCCCATTTCTTCTTCTGCTCCAGCAGCTCCCAGCGCTTCAGGACCAGGTCTCGGAGCTCCTCTGGCAGCCTGCCCCGGTCCTCAGGCGAGAGGGCCTTGGCTGCCTTGGATATGAGACAGGACATGGCGTTCCTCTTGTCCTCCTTGCCCTTGTGCTCCTTGTAGTAGCGCAGCAGATGCAGGGCCATGGGGTGGAGGGGCTTGCCCAGTTTGGGGGTCCCTGGGCCAGTGCTCCGGGCTCTCTTCTTGGGGCTTCCAGCAGAGAGAGGGTTCTTGGCCAAGTCCAACAGGGTCATCTGCTTCATCTTGGGCTTCTTGGCACCTCCACCCTTATCATCCTTTTTGGAGGATATCTTCTGACCACTCTTGCCAGGGGTCCTTTTGCCAGCAGCAGATTTCTTATCCCTGGGTTTTTTGCTGGATTTTGGAGAGGAGAGGACAGAGGCCCCACCATCTCTTTTCTTGGGGGTTCCAGAATTCTTTACCTTCAGAGGCGAGCCATTCATTTTCATCTACAATATAAATGGATGCATTATTGATTCAATCCCAAGCAACAGACTAAATCTGCAAATTCTACAGAACATTTAAATTCTCAAATGGTCAAATAAGGAAAACAAACCCTGTGTTTATCTACCAACAGTCATATTCAATATAAGATTCTTTATAAAACCACAAATCCAGCAAAAATATCTGCAAATCAGATTACATCAGCATGTATCAAATTTGACAAACCTGCATGTGGCCCCAGATCGTGGGGCTCAGGGGCATGCCAAGAGAATCCTTTTTCTTCTCGTTCCCTGAATTCACTCCTCCCGGGGTGTTCGAGGTCTTCAGCTTCTTACTGGGTTTGCCCTCCGTTGAGCTCAGGCTCCTGCGCTTGGTTGAGACTGGATTCTCTGCGAAAAACTAGAAGGCAAAAAAAACTATTAGTCACATAATTAAAAACAAAATGTTTCATAAAAACATGCATACAATGCCTTCAGAAAGTATTCACACTGCTTGACTTAAGTTGCATGGACTCACTGTGTGCAATAATGGTGTTGATTATTTATTTTAATGACCGCCTCATCCCTGTACCCAACACATTCAGATAATTATAAGATCCCTCAGTCGAGCAGTGAATTTCAAACAGATTAAACCACAAAGAACAGGGAGTTTTTCAAAATCCTCAGAAAGAAGGGCACCTATTGGTAGATGGGTAAAAGAAAAAGCAGATAATGAATACCCCTTTGAGCATGGTGAAGTTATTAAATTTACACTTTGGATGGTGTATCAATACGTCCAATCACTACAAAGATAGAGGCATCTTTCCAAACTCAGTTGCCGAAGAGGAAGGAAACCCGTTAGGGATGTCACCATAAGGCCAAACAATGGGGACTTTAAAACAGTTACAGAGTTGAATGGCTGTGATAGGAGAAAACTGAGGATGGATCAAGAACATTGTAGTTACTCCACAATACTAACCTAATTGACAAGAGTGAAAAGGAAGCCTTTGCAAAATACAAATATTCCAAAACATGCATCCTGTCTGCAACAAGGCACTGAAGTAATATAGCAAAAAATGTGGCAAAGCAATTCACCTTTTCTCCTAAATCCAAATTGTTCTGTTTAGGGCAAATCCAACACAACACATTACTGAGTACCACTCTCTATATTTTAAAGCATAGTAAAGGCTGCATGATGTTGTGTATGCTTTTTTATAAAAAATAACATTTAAAAAAAGACAATGGACCTAAGCACAGGCAAAATTCTAGACGAATATCTGGTTCAGTCTGCTTTCCACCAGACACTGGGAGATTAATTCACCTTTCGGGAGGACAATCACCTAAGGCCAAATCTAAAAGACAGGGAATGTTCCTGAGTGGCCGAGTTAGTTTTGACTTAATCTACTTAAAATCTATGGCAAGACCAGGAAATAGTTGAATAGCAATGATCAACAACCAATTTGACAGAGCTTGAAGATATTATATCAGAATGCAAATGTTGGTGGCCTCCCGGGTGGCACAGTGGTTAAGGGCTGTGCCACCAGAGACTCTGGGTTCGAGTCCAGGCTCTGTCGTAACCGGCCGCGACCGGGAGGTCTGTGGAGCGACGCAAAATTGGCCTAGCGTCATCCAGGTTAGGGAGTGTTTGGCCGGTAGGGATATCCTTGTCTCATCGCGCACCAGCGACTCCTGTGGCGGGCCGGGCACAGTGCACGCTAACCAAGGTTGCCAGGTGCACGGTGTTTCCTCCAACACATTGGTGCGGCTGGCTTCCGGGTTGGATGCGCGCTTTAAAAAGCAGTGCGGCTTGGTTGGGTGTGAATAGTAATTTAAATGAGATATATTTCTGTATTTCATTATCAATAAATTAGCAACATTTTGTAAAAACATGTTTTCACTGTCATTATGGGGTATTGTGTGTAGACAGATTATATTTGTATTATTATTTTGAATTCAGGCTGTAAGAACAAAAAGTGGAATAATTCAAGGCAATATTTTTTTCCATTTTGTCTTACTGTTGTATTCTATCACATAATCCAGAGCTACTACACCAACAGGAGTATATGTGGAGGTTTTTGGACCTACAAACAAAAGTACAAAAAACCATATAAATCCAGGTTTACCTTGTGTGGATCCAGGAGGAAGTCGCTGAATTTGCTGGGCAGGTTGAACTTCTTCACCAGTTCATCCTCCACCACCCAGGGGGCCGTCTCTCCCGTCCCAAGCCGGAGTGCATAGTGGCGGATGAAGTAGCGCATGATCTCCTTGGTCGGAGGGCGCTCAGTCCGGAAGAGGCTGTCCACTGGGACATCACTGATGACCTGTTGGTGTAGGGTTTAAACATTTATATAAATTACATAACAGACGCCAGTGTTGTGTTCATTAGAGTATGCAATGGAAAATGTTTTAAATCAATTTGGTAACGAAAAACAAAAGTGTGTCTCTTATTCAACAAGTTCAGGCAGCCTCTTTGTTTAAATCCATTTTGTAACCAATGAACACGACCCAGTAACATAAAACGTGCACTTGATGGTCGGAGGTGAACAATAGACATTTTAAAGCAGTGGAGAGGACACCAACCTTGTCCTCGCTGATCAGTTTCACGTCATACTTGTGTGGCAGGAACTTTGGCATCACCCATCTCTTCTTCTCCTCCTTCATAGCGGTGGGAGTTTTCCTGGGGGAGCGCCGTGCTCGATCACCTAATGGCAAACAAGCACACAGTATACTTTAACACATGTCAACAGATCAGGCCTGTGTGGATCCTATACTATTTTTACATGCACATTTGAATAAAATAAAAAAAGAATCATCCAGGTTTGTCCAATAGACATCAAATCTCTTTAATATGTAAAAACAGCTGTCTCTGAACTAGCCCACATGTCTTAAAGCTCCATGTGCTGTGTTATAGGGATGTGACATAAAAAATAAATAATGGGTGTCAAACTCATTCCATGGAGGGCCTAAAGCAGGGGTGGGCAAACTTTTTGGCTCGAGGGCCACGTCAGGATTTTGAAATTCAACAGAGGGACGTATTTTTTAGAGGACCAATATTTTGTTAAAATCAATTTGAGGGGGAGTGGCGCAGTGGTCTAAGGCACTGCATCACAGTGCTTGAGGCGTCACTACAGACCCGGGTTTGATTCCAGACTGCGTCACAGCTGGCCGTGGCTGGGAGACCCATGAGGCAGCTCAAATGCCCAGCGTTGTCTGGGTTAGGAGAGTGTTTGGCAGGACGAGATTTCCTTGTCCCATCACGCTCTATCAACTCCTGTGGCTGCCTCAGCACCTGTAAGCTGACACGGTCTCCAGGTGAACGATGTTTCCTCCAACACGTTGGTGCAGCTGGCTTCCGGGTTAAGAGGGCATTGTGTCAAGAAGCAGTGCGGCTTGGCTGGGTCGTGTTTCGGAGGACGCACAGCTCTTGACCTTCACCTCTCCCGAGTCCGTACGGGAGTTGCAGCGATGGGACACGACTAACTACCAATCAGAGAGAAGAAAAAGGGGGGCGTACTTCTCTCTATTCCTGTACTACCATTACTGTACCTCAATTCTACCTCGCAAAGTTAACATTTCCTTCTCATTTAACTTCTCAAAGTATTGCCATAGAGGACTTCACTGCCGTCGCTTGCCTCTCTCTGCCATTTTTTCCAACTTAACGACAATTCCTTGCACACTCACTCGCATTTTGCAGTGTCAAGATTAGATTCCGCTAGGAATTGACTCCTAAGACTCAGTATTTTTGGAACGGAGGAGACTGAGAGGGGAGGGGCACAGTATAGGCAGGTCAGGCACCAGGCAGACAGAGTCAGAACCATTTACTATGCCTATCTACCGGCAACCAAAAGCTGTCTCTCGCAAGGGAATGCTGTAGATCACCATTTCTTGGCTTGCAATGCCTTGCAACTTCCATAATACAGGGCCTATCAATGAATAGGCTAGAATAGAGATGAGCACGATGCAGCATGTTGCCCTGACAGTCACTGCACATGGGCTTGATTCACACGGTTAACAGCATGGTAGCCAGGGCACCAAAACAGCAGAGAAGTAGTCTTGCACTTCAACGCTCTAGGTTGTTGCATAAGTTGACCCACTATGTTGTTTCCTTTCCGCATTCACTTCATATTGCTGAGTCTACCTTTAAAAAATTTTCCCCAAGCCTTTATAGCATATTGTCTGGTTAAGGCTATAACACAGAAAATAATATGTTTTGTGATAAGTGCACTGTCATAAGAATGTTGTAGGGACATTGTTTTAGCTGTTAGGGATTTTTCTTAACGTTAAGGCTCCCAATTTCATTTAAACATTTACACTTCTACTATGTTGTGGATTTTGGTGCAGGTTACCCAAAATCGAATAATATAATTTGTAGCACAACATGACCCAAACGTGTTGTACTCACTGAGGCTCTCTCTCCTGCTTTCCCTGGTCTCCCTGGGGCTCTCCTCTCTGGTCAGCTGTTGTTCCTTCTTCTGGTTCTCCTGGCTGGCATTCTCCTTGTCGCTGGAAGGAGAGTCGCAGGCTCCCTCTAGCTTCTTCTCCGACGTCTCCCCCTCAGCGTTCCCTTCAAGGGGGTGTATCTTCACGACCTTAACCCGCAAACTCTTTTCCTTCCCCACCTAAAGACCCCCAAAATGATTTTTAATCAACATTTTCCATTAAAAGTATTTCTTCCACCTTCATAGACTACTATCTCACCACATGAAAACAAACATTCACAGCATTCGACCAAAATAAAGATAACCTCACCAGAAAGTCACACTCTTCGTCTACGGCGTACTTGGTGAGGATCTCCACCCAGGCCTGGTCCACCAGCTTGTCCAGGGAGACAGTGTTGTGATGGACCATCTCCAGGACGGGCTTCTCGAACCATAGTGGGTATTCCTCCTGAAGTCTGGACATAAAACACTCATGTCAAACATCTCACTTATCGAACACTCGATTGAAAATGGCAGCAATAAACAGTCTTCTTATGCTAACTGATTTGGGTTTATTGGTGCACATTCACGCAATTCATTTTGACAGATGGTGGCTTTGTATGGCTATTGCTATTTGCACTGTTCGAGTCACCCGCAAATGCTTTCCGTAATTCATAAACATGCACGCAGCAGTCCGAGCCGAGGAATGAATACAAATGGTCACATCTCAATGAAACGGAATGCTGGGACCACCAATGCCTATCCTACCTGTACACAACCACTTCTCCAGCAGGGGAAGCAGATTCAAACCCAGGCTTCCCTGCATAGTATAAATAGACATATTTAAATACGGTTGCTGATCCTGCATGGCTTGCGCCGAGGGTGCTTGTGGAGCAGAGCCTGGCTGTAGCACTGCGCTGAGGTCATTCGTGAACACACGGAACTCAACTTTCCTTCACTCCCACAGTGCAGCACTCAATGCCACAGCAGCCAACCTGGACACACTGTCCTGAAACTTATCAAACGAAGAGAACCTAGACCTTGTCTAAACATTCCCTAATCCAATCCCTTCAGATGGACACAGGTGCTAGGGAGTGTGAAGTGCTAAGGGTTGTTTCTGGACCAGGCCACACACTTATTTTGCACTCTCTTTTCATTAAATAAAATGAAGACATTCTCCCCATCATTGGATTCAAGGATGACTCAATCCATACGTCATGCAAATAGAAAGGAAGGAGATGCACGGGGAAAGTCCAATAACACAGCTGTGAATCGTGTGACCTTCAACGGGAGACAGTGAGCACTGTGTGCTACAGATCTTTTTAGCCTCTGTATAGAATAACAATTTATATTTATTTTGAAACAGAGCATTTCTGTTGTAATGTCACTCAAGCTAGACTTGCTTGTTACTCACAGTTCAGTGACTTCTTGCTCCTCCTCCCAGGCCTCCTTGTGTGTGAGCTGGTTGCTGCCGGTACTCTTGCATGTCCAGATGCGTTCGGCGTACCTCTGCAAGCGCGCCTCATACTCTCTGTAGCCATTTCATCAGGATAACAACACATATTCCCTTCAAATGATCATAGTATGAGTACTAGGATACAGGATAGGAATATCCGCTTAGTCACTTGACTCAGTTAGCTCTACGGTAAACCCAGAGACCCCTGATTCATAATTAATTAATCATGTTAGCAGCAATTGATCTCAATAATTAAAAGTGAGTGTGAGGGACATCCCACAAAATGCATATATTCGGGATCCTTTCATAACAGAGCCAAAGTGCAGGGTAATACCCAGAAACACTGTGCTCCAGCTGAAACTAAATCCAACAGTGTTCCTGTCTGTAGAGGCTAAGCAATGTGTTAAGTCATGTCCCGATATCATCATGACTTTGGCATCTATAACCCCAATGGCTATAGGCTAGCTAGATGTTAAGCAGTACAAACGTCACCCATTATATTACACTTACTGACAAAATGCAGAGCACAAACATTTTGGGTTGATGGTGGTGTACATTGGGATAGTAGTGTTAGGGTTTGCTTACAGGCGGCTCAATTAGCTGCTTATCAAATTAGGTTATTGTACTGTACCTTTAGACTAGAAACACAAAAAGTGGTGATGATGGCCTAGTAAGTTATGCAGCCTCCTGGAGAAATACATGATCTCGAACTCACGTGGGGCACCAAAATACTTCTGTAACTATTGGTAGTAGGGCTAGGGTACTTCAAAACAACGCATTGAACTGCATTGTTACTACACAGTTGAGCAACCTGAACGATAACGTTACATGTTTAATATCAATCGTGCATGCCAGGCAGCCTACACCGGCTACACTTTATTGGAAAGTGGTTCATGGCACAAACACGTTTGTTTTTTCTTACATGTCATAACCGTTGTATTTACAACAAGTCAAACATGCCAATTTTATCTGCATGTCAAATCAGACCGATTTGATTATGAGCTAGTGTCAGAACCGACGTGATGTAATCTGTGACGTTGTCTGTCTGTAGTTAGCTGCTCTTCGATCTACTCTGTAAAGTTAGCTAGCTATGCTAACAAACGCGCCATAACAAACTTAAACAGATGTTGGGAATTACCCAAACCAGTTAGGCATAAATCAGCTCGATAGATTGCTGGATAGTACTATTCTCAAATAAATCTAGTAGTAGTTAACTTAGCTACTGTTTGTCTAGTTAGCTAGTTTAAAAGAGAGCACAACTTTGGCTACGAAATAACACTGTGTGCTCATATTACGACAAAGACAACATTCTACAGTATTTAGTTATTAAACATCAGAAGGTCAGAAGGTGAATAACATGTTAAAACACTGACAAAACGCGAAGTCCCAATTAGTGTACATAATGGTTGTGCTTTGATAGTCAGCTAGCTGGCGAACTGAGTCGGCTTTGCCATAATGTGAAAGGATACTCTTTGTTCCTGAAGGCCTCCTTGGTGTGTTCGATGATGTAGACCTCCTCCTCTGGGCCTGGCGGCTCGGCTAGCGGCTTAACCAGCGGGTAGGGTTTCCGGCCCAGCAGTGGTGCCATCCTGAGTACGAAACGGCAGCGATGACGTCTTTACAAATAAAACTCCTAGTACAAAACTACGCAAAATATCACAATATGGCCTTAGCATGTAGTCAAGTATCCAAAAAATATTCCAGGAGCATTCAACGTGTAGCAAGCTAGCTAGCCAGTCGACTAAATCCTCGCTGCAAAACAATAACACAGCACTTCTTGCTAGCAGTCAAATCGCATCCTTGTTCTGTTCGCCGGTAGTTGTGTCATTGTTCATCAACACGAACTTGTCAAAAACAGCTGTTTAAAAGTGTGAACTGATAATGGACTCTTCGGGTAGGCTATACGGATAAACTTATGCTAGCTAGTCCCAAAGGAGGATGGAGAGGCGAGCTGACAGGATTCTCCAACTCGCGGCAACAGCGGAGCTTCCCGTCAGGGGATCTGGCGCGCTCTCTCCGTTCTCCAAAGACTAGGCCTCTTCTAATGGAGCGATTTTTTTTGACTCGCAGTTTCAGTCCTTGAAAGTTGAAGTTGTTACAATAATAGTAAAGGGTTGTAACAACTTAATATAAATATCCAAGAGGTTATCACCTGGGTTGAAAAAATGGCGGGAGTTCCCGCCCGGCAAAATTCTGCACAACCCCAAAACTCAGTTTCCCCGACAGCAAACAGCGGCGTTACATTTATCCCGCCCCTCTCGTTTTCGATTGGTCTCACAAAGAGCGACCCTATTGGCGTGTTCTAGCATGTGTTTGCATATTTCCGTAACTCACTTCGCCCTTGCACTCCTTCTAAACAACGGCATTTAAAAAAAATAAACTTTGGCAAAGGGTCAAATCTACTAAACCTAGTCCACTCTGTTCGTAACATATTTTAGTTTTGGGCACATAAAACTGTATTGAGATTAAATGTTTATTCGGTGAGAAAATTAGCATAATTGTCGGCCAAAATCCATCTTCTCCAACTGCCGGTCACTGGGCTTCCTCTCATCATATTTGGTAGGGAGTGGAAACGCCAACCGGATGCTTCACACTCATACATCTGGTGAAATATCTGTCTCCTTGTTCTATCTGTGACTACAAACTGTCGAGTTATATCACAAATAGAACAAGGAGGAAGATATTTTACCGGATGTATAAATGTGAAGCACCCGACGCGCCAATAGGATCTCTAGATCGACCCCACCTCCTTGCTTGTTCTTCTCACTGTGACTAATTTGTTCCCGTTTGAAACGACAGGCTGTGGTCTGTCTTGGTTTATTCATAACAATCTTTGAAATACGGTTGGAAACAATAGAGACAAAATGGTACCCTCCTCCGGAATGAAACGTCATGGAGCCAGTTTCATAACCCCAGTATAATTAGATTTGTCGCTGTTGTGGCAACACATTATTTCAAATGACAAGTAATTTTGGACACGCGATTTATTGATTTTAATTGTTAATTTGTCACTACCTGACCGAGCGCTTATATCCTATTAGGGGCGTGGTTTAACAATGTGAGCTGTAAGAAAATGAAATGGTCAGGCAGTGAGTAATCTCGCTAGCTCGTGCTTGGCTCTGCACCCCTCTCTGCTTGTTCTGCCCACTATGACTCATTTGTTTCAATTTGAAACGTCAGGCTGTGGTCTATCTTGGGTTAGTTATAAAAAAAATCGTTGTTGTAGTCCTAAACCCGGAAATGACTTACCTCTGGTTTGTTCAGCCACATTCGGGAACTCTAGCGAGGAAGACTCGGCAGACCGGGGTTTAGGGAATGAGTGAAGTGGAAAATCCTTCCTTTGTTAATTTTCTTGAAATGTAAAGGCACAACATAGTTTCGAGCTTTTGCCTTAAGTAGCTGAACATGTTATTACTCCCACCTCGTGAATGTGACAAACGAACAAGTTTTAATTTTCGGCAAGAACAACTTCATATAGAAGAGTGCCTTTGAATTGACGGCCTGCACATGCGCAGTTTGGCGCGATACGACCGTTACACCCGATATGTTTCTGCGCATGAGTTTAGCAAGCCAACGTCGCCATGACATCGCCTACAAGCGTGAATAGGTATTTATATTGGAGAAGCAGTTTCTACATATCTTTATACTAAACCATCTTTGGTTCAGCCATCCCTATGGGGAAAATGAATGGGGAAAAAAAAGTGGGTTTTGGAATAAACACAAAAATGATGTCTGAGGTTAACACAGGTTTCAAATCAAATTGTATTAGTCACATGCTCCGAATACAACAGGTAGACCTTAGAGTGAAATACTTACTTATGAGCCCCTAACCAACAATGCAGTTTAAAAAAATACAAATAACAATAAGAAATAAAAGTAACAAGTAAATAGAGAGCAACAATAGCGAGACTACACAAGGGGGCTACCGGTACAGAGTCAATGTGCAGGGGGCACCGGTTAGTTGTGATAATATGTACATGTAGGTGAATATGCTCAGATGATAACAGAGAGTGGGGGGGGGGGGGGCACAGGTCAGAACCGGGGGGGCTAGCAAAAAGAGAATACAAAAGGCAGGTGCACGGGAAAACACGCTGGTTGACTTGGAAATACAAGACGAACTGGCACAGAGACAGGAAACACTGGGATAAATACACTGGGGAAAACAAGCAACACCTGGAGGGGGTGGAGACAATCACAAGGACAGGTGAAACAGATCAGGGGGTTACAGTCATGCCCTCTTCATGACTGTCTTGGTGTGCTTGGACCATGTTAGTTTGTTGGTAATGTGGACACCAAGGAACTTGAAGCTCTCAACCTGCTCCACTGCAGCCCCGTCGATGAGAATGGGGGCGTGCTCAATTATCTTTTTCCTGTAGTCCACAATCATCTCCTTTGTCTTGAGATCTTATACGTTTTGTTCTGTGAGATAATAGCATTCAGTTAACATGAATTGTGAAGCCTTTATGTGATTTTTATCATTACATAATTTCTTCAAAATTCACAGAAAGTGACATTAGCTGATGAAGATTATCTTATAGGACAAAATGTATAAGATCTTCTAAGTCTGCGTTTACCACATACCTTATTTTCAGCGTTTATACAAAAATATACATTTATTCCAAAACCATATTATTTTCCCATAGATTATTCCTGTAGGGACTGCTGAATGAACCAGAGTGTAACGGGTTTCTTTCGGTGAAGGAGAGTCGGACCAAAACGCAGCGTGGTATTCTTGATACATGTTTAATAAAGACAACACACGATCAATACAAAAACAAGAAACGTATCACGAAACCCTAACAGCCTATACTGGTGCACAAATAAACACAGAGACAGGAACAATCACCCACAAAACCCAACACCAAACAGGCTACCGAAATATGGTTCCCAATCAGAGACAATGACTAACACCTGCCTCTGATTGAGAACCATATCAGGCCAAACATAGAAATAGACAAACCAGACACACAACATAGAATGCCCACCCAGCTCACGTCCTGACCAACACTAAAACAAGGAAAACACACACGAACGATGGTCAGAACGTGACACAGAGGTAGCTAATTTCCAGGTTTTAGGACTACAAGCTGGCGAGCTCTATTACAGCAGCCAACTTTAAAGTCAAGTTGAGATTGCCTGATCTACAAATCACCTGGCTTGCATCCTAAATAACTGCTCAATATTATTTGTAGATCAGTCGTTTGAGTTTGAGTTTATTTTATTTTTAAAGGAACAGTGCACATTAATCAACGTTTCAGTAAAAGTGCCGGTTTTAGCCAGCCGGCTAATTTTCAACCGCAGTCCCTGGGCAGGTTATTTAAAAAAATTACAATATAGACAATAGCAACATAGGACAAGCAAGACGTAGCATACAGACATAGCATCATAGGACAAGCAAGACGTAGCATACAGACATAGCATCATAGGACAAGCAAGACGTAGCATACAGACATAGCAACATAGAACAACAAACAGCAAGACAAAATTCAGTCACAATTTACCCATGCTACATCATGGTCTTGATGCTCTCGAACACAGCCAATGTCGATGGTGTATGCAGATGGCAATTAAGACCCAGACACTTTGAATATGTCATCAAATGAAAACATATATTGTACTGTAGCAGCTGCTACCATACTGTAAAATTCCATCAACCACTGTAAATAATGTAATAATGTTGTATCTACAGTGTAAGTACCATAATCAGGATTTGAATAGAGAACCACAGTATGTTACAATACTCATAAAACCTAGCGATCAAACACGGAAATGGTTCCAATCGATTTTAGAAACAATTCAAATAAGGTCTGTGTTTCGTGACGTGACGTTTTAATAACTGTGTAAATCTCTCTCAGACAAGGTGACTATTATCAGAGAGGAAGAGGAAGAGAAGAGTTGTTTTTTTGTTTTGCCCACCCAGCAAGACGTTTTTGTATGGAGGTCAATGAGTGTCAAATTTGCTCAACAAAAAAATGAATGGCTTATTTGCTATGTGAGGTTTATTTGATCTGATAGAAGTTTTGTAATGCTTTAGATGTTACGAGTCTACGGATAGTGTACTTTGTGAGACAAAATACTTTATATCAGAGTTGTCTCGAGATGACTATGCATTTTCATGTCATGAGGCTAGTAGTATAGCATTTCTCTCCATTGAATACTGGCGGTTGACGTCAAAAACCCTCATCAAAAATGTTTAAAAAACATTACACTAATGAGATGTATCCACCAATCCAAAGAAAGGATAGGCGGGAGCTGAGACAGCCCACTGTGGCGTTTCGTGGACAATGACTCCCATTGTTAGAGACGTGTATTTTGACAGTAAATCCATATCCATATAACTTAGATGGTGACACTAGGCATCCTTGAGAGTATGTTTTTGTGTCTGTGGGTGAGGGTGAGTGGTGGGTAACCTACTTCATTACTACTTGACTTGTAGCTGCCCTAGCTTGCTGTATTATTTTGGTTGGTGGTGGAAAAAGTACCAAAATGTCATATCTGAGTAAAAGTAAATATACCTTAATAGAAAATGACTCAAGTAAAAGTGAAAGTCACCCAGTAAAGGTATTTGGTTTTAAATATACATAAGTATCAAAAGTAAATGTAATTACTTAAATATACTTATAAAAGTATAAATAGTTTCAAACTCCTTATATTAATAAAAAAAATGCATTAACGGAGAGCCAGGGGCAAACTTCAACACTCAAACATAATTTACAAATGAAGCATGTGTTTAGTGAGTCCTCCAGATCAGAGGAAGTAGGGATGACCAGGTATGTTCTCTTGATGAGCATTCAAAATGTAACAAGTCATTTTGGGTGTCAGGGAAAATATATGGAGTAAAAAGTACATTATTTTATTTAGGAATGTTGTGAAGTAAAAGTAGTCAAAATGTTAAATAGTAAAGGAAAGTACAGATACCCTTTTCAAGTATTTTTACTTAAGTATTTTACACCACTGATTTTGGTCTGGCTTTTTGAGAGGTTTCAGAGATGGACTTATTGTCATCCTCTCTTGAGTCAACAGTGTGCTTACTTTACTACAGGAAGGAGTTGATCTCTTTGCTGTTACCCTCTGGAAAGCAGATCATTAGTATAACTAGGAGGCAAGGTTATGTAATGTTATTTAGTCCCGCCTGCTATGGTGAGTTTTAAATGAATTGGTATTCACATGTTATTTTTTTTTTAGGTAGAATTACTGTCATGTTATTGATACCAAATTGCAAACCTTATATGCACCTTTTCTATTCGAGAACCTATGGGTGTGCCTGAGTCTTATCATCTCTCAACTAGGTCAGCTGTTTCAACCTGGAACGCTGTGCTCCTGCTTTGGTCTGTTTCAGTCATCGCAGGAAGTCCTGTGAAGGGTTTTGTCCCAGCCCAGCTCTAACACCTGACTTAAATAATCAAAGTAATGAATCACCGCGATAGGCTATGTTTTGTAATCAGGTATGAGCTGGGCTGGAACAAAAGCTTATTTGTATCCTGCTATTTGTATCTGGATCTGTCCACCCATTTAAGTAATTATTCTGTACTATGGGAACAGTTGAACTTGTTAACTGATACCAATGCGGCCGCTGCTAAGAAGCACGGAGTAGCTATGGACCAGAAGACTGCAGCCAAGGCAGCACTGGTCCACACCTGCCTTGTGTGTTGGGTGAGTAGTATTGGTTGGTACTGTATGTGCTTTTAGGTTACTCTCTATGTGTAGGCTATTGTACTGGCCTGTGTGGTACAGTCTTTCATATGTGTAGTAGTTTGTTGCATCATATTGCTTAGTTTATCATTTGTGTCAACTTTGAATTCAATCTAAGCCACAGATTGTTAACTTCCTCCATTTTGTACTTGACCTTTATAGAGTAAATACATCACCCGAAGACGTTCAAGCAGCACTCTGAGAGCAAGCATCCCAAGTCTCCAATGGTCCCAGTACTGGTTGATGTGCGGGCCTAAGTGACCACACACACTGAAATGGACCTACATCCGGGGTAAGACTCTTCCATCATTCACACACAGTAGACATAGTATAAACCACGAGGTTGTCAACAAAATTATGTCCTTAATGCTTAAGTTGAATTGTGTGTGGCTCCATTGGTGGAAATCATGTGATCACTCATCGTCTTTGTTATGACTGACCCTGAGAATCTAAATCGGTCAGATCGGGTTTGCAATGAATAACTTCAATCAGTCCCCCTCTCCCCAATAGAGGGGGAAGGAAAGAACTAGTGGGGATTAACAACTCACATCCTGTTGTAAATCAAGGGAGAAGAGGCCTGTGCTCTCAAAATTCACCAAAGGAATGTGCTTTGTCTCAACAGACTTGTTCCCGCTGAAACTCTAACACGTTCAAAAGCGAATACGGGACAATATTTCTATTGTAGAATGTGGGGAACGGTCAGAGGCGATCTACAGAACACTAATGTCGTTTTGTATGCTATTTTGTGATGTCATTAAAAATGTTATAAAGGAAATACTGCAACTTGGAAAGTATACCCACTACGTGGATGAAGTTTCCATACAATGGGTTGTGCATGTAATATGGAAAATTATGAACGTGTTTTTGTTAAGAGAGGGATGTGATTTGAAAAGTTATAATAGAGAATTGTTTCCATAACTTTGCACACCGCCCCGGAGTGACGTCATGGAGCATGCCAGCCTGCCAGAACCGCCAGTTTCGTGCAAAAGTTATAAATGATGGGTTATGAATTAACACATGGGACCAGAAAAGTGTGAAGCTGCAGCTGCGTGTTTAAAATGGTTTGAACTTTGAATCTCAAGTCGAGGTGGAGACGATAAACTCACCTCCCAGAAAATCACTGGTACGGCTGATTGGCTGTCCTAATTAAAGTATCTTCAAAAGCGAATTTAAGTAGGACCAACCTGTTACTCTGCTCAAACCATCATATTACGCAACTCTCATCACCTCACTGGGGAACCATAGATACGGCTAGCTAGCCTATCTTCAAAGAAGCTTCTTCACAGACAGTTTTCCCGACTATAAATCCTAACTATCAACACGAGGAGGAAGAGGCGAGAAGCTCACCTCAGACAATCACTGGAACAACTGATTAGCTGTCCTAAGTCAGATATCGAGAAAAGCGAATCTAAGTGAGACTATCCTACTACGCTCATCACCAAAACTATCTTCCAGAGTGAAGAACATTAGAAGAGACGGATCCGGACCATTTCAGACTTGCAAGCGTGCTGCTGAAAGGCCAACCCACATCCTTCCTAAGAAGGCCTGGTTCCGACAGAGATAAATGGCGAACAAAGGCACCCACATGTAAATACATTAATGATTTCATATTCCAAATGGGTGGCGGTTCGTATGCAAAATATATGATTAATGTGAGAATAGTTCATAAAATAATAAATAATAATAATAATAATAAATAATAATAAAATGTATCCATGATGAGTGTCCCTTTTTCTCTCTCTCTCTCCTCCCTACCCCACTTTATTCATTGTTTATAAGCCGCTATATTTTGTCAGTCCAGTAGGGACCTTTGTCTCATGTAAAGGGTGTATTTTTAGTCTGTGTTATTATTTAGTTAGCTAGTAAATAAATAATTAAACCAATTTGTGTAGTACTGAATCATGAGTGAGGCTATTTTGTTTTTCAGATGCATGGTTACGACTGTTCAGAATGATGATATGATTATATGATGATATGATAAGAGGTAATGATTCATATGTAGACTGTTTAATGGATGTGATAGGTAAAGACCTTTAGAGTTTAATTCAGGAGATGGTAACTCTTTAAACAAAATCAAATCAAATTTATTTATATAGCCCTTCGTACATCAGCTGATATCTCAAAGTGCTGTACAGTAACCCAGCCTAAAACCCCAAACAGCAAGCAATGCAGGTGTAGAAGCACAGTGGCTAGGAAAAACTCCCTAGAAAGGCCAAAACCTAGGAAGAAACCTAGAGAGGAACCAGGCTATGTGGGGTGGCCAGTCCTCTTCTGGCTGTGCCGGGTGGAGATTATAGCAGAACATGGCCAAGATGTTCAAATGTTCATAAATGACCAGCATGGACAGAACAGTTGAAACTGGAGCAGCAGCACGGCCAGGTGGACTGGGGACAGCAAGGAGTCCTCATGTCAGGTAGTCCTGAGGCATGGTCCTAGGGCTCAGGTCCTCAGAGAGAAAGAAAGAAAGAGAGAATTAGAGAGAGCATACTTAAATTCACACAGGACACCGGATAGTACAGGGGAAGTACTCCAGATATAACAAACGGACACATAAACTACTGCAGCATAAATACTGGAGGCTGAGACAGGAGGAGTCAGCAGACACCGTGGCCCCATCCGATGACACCCCCGGACAGGGCCAAACAGGAGGGATATAACCCCACCCACTTTGCCAAAGCACAGCCCCCACACCACTAGAGGGATATCTTCAACCACCAACTTACCATCCTGAGACAAGGCTGAGTATAGCCCACAAAGATCTCCGCCACGGCACAACCCAAGGGGGGGCGCCAACCCAGACAGGAAGATCACATCAGTGACTCAACCCACTCAAGTGACGCACCCCTCCTAGGGACGGTATTAAAGAGCCCTAGTAAAGCCAGTGACTCAGCCCCTGTAATAGGGTGTTAGAGGCAGAGAATCCCAGTGGAAAGAGGGGAACCGGCCAGGCAGAGACAGCAAGGGCGGTTCGTTGCTCCAGAGCCTTTTCGTTCACCTTCACACTCATGGGCCAGACTACACTCAATCATATGACCCACTGAAGAGATGAGTCTTCAGTAAAGACTTAAAGGTTGAGACCGAGTTTGCTTCTCTCACATGGGTAGGCAGACCATTCCATAAAAATGGAGCTCTATAGGAGAAAGCCCTGCCTTCAGCTGTTTGCTTAGAAATTCTAGGGACAATTAGGAGGCCTGCGTCTTGTGACCGTAGCGTAGGTGTAGGTATGTACGGCAGAACCAAATCAGAGAGATAGGTAGGAGCAAGCCCATGTAATGCTTTGTAGGTTAGCAGTAAAACCTTGAAATCAGCCCTTGCCTTGACAGGACGCCAGTGTAGGGAGGCTGGCACTGGAGTAATATGATCAAATTTTTTGGTTCTAGTCAGGATTCTAGCAGCCGTATTTAGCACTAACTGAAGTTTATTTAACAACCTATTCCATGGTGCCACAAATCCTAATGAGTTAATTGTTGCATGATAAATTTAATTGGGTAACAATTAAAGGTAGTTAGTTGGTTAAATAAATAACAGTCATCAGATTAATGAAAGTAAAGTCACGATAATGGTTACTGTAGGTGAGAGAAGCTTCTGAATGTGGCAATGTTAAGTACAGTGCCTTGCGAAAGTATTCGGCCCCTTTGAACTTTGCGACCTTTTGCCACATTTCAGGCTTCAAACATAAAGATATAAAACTGTATCTTTTTGTGAAGAATCAACAACAAGTGGGACACAATCATGAAGTGGAACGACATTTATTGGATATTTCAAACTTTTTTAACAAATCAAAAACTGAAAAATTGGGCGTGCAAAATTATTCAGCCCCCTTAAGTTAATACTTTGTAGCGCCACCTTTTGCTGCGATTACAGCTGTAAGTCGCTTGGGGTATGTCTCTATCAGTTTTGCACATCGAGAGACTGACATTTTTTCCCCATTCCTCCTTGCAAAACAGCTCGAGCTCAGTGAGGTTGGATGGAGAGCATTTGTGAACAGCAGTTTTCAATTCTTTCCACAGATTCTCAATTGGATTCAGGTCTGGACTTTGACTTGGCCATTCTAACACCTGGATATGTTTATTTTTGAACCATTCCATTGTAGATTTTGCTTTATGTTTTGGATCATTGTCTTGTTGGAAGACAAATCTCCGTCCCAGTCTCAGGTCATTCTTCCAGAATGGTCCTGTATTTGGCTCCATCCATCTTCCCATCAATTTTAACCATCTTCCCTGTCCCTGCTGAAGAAAAGCAGGCCCAAACCATGATGCTGCCACCACCATGTTTGACAGTGGGGATGGTGTGTTGCTTTTACGCCAAACATAACGTTTTGCATTGTTTGTTGACAAAAAGTTCAATTTTGGTTTCATCTGACCAGAGCACCTTCTTCCACATGTTTGGTGTGTCTCCCAGGTGGCTTGTGGCAAACTTTAAACAACACTTTTTATGGATATCTTTAAGAAATGGCTTTCTTCTTGCCACTCTTCCATAAAGGCCAGATTTGTGCAATATACGACTGATTGTTGTCCTATGGACAGAGTCTCCCACCTCAGCTGTAGATGATCTCTGCAGTTCATCCAGAGTGATCATGGGCCTCTTGGCTGCATCTCTGATCAGTCTTCTCCTTGTATGAGCTGAAAGTTTAGAGGGACGGCCAGGTCTTGGTAGATTTGCAGTGGTCTGATACTCCTTCCATTTCAATATTATCGCTTGCACAGTGCTCCTTGGGATGTTTAAAGCTTGGGAAATCTTTTTGTATCCAAATCCGGCTTTAAACTTCTTCACAACAGTATCTCGGACCTGCCTGGTGTGTTCCTTGTTCTTCATGATGCTCTCTGCGCTTTTAACGGACCTCTGAGACTATCACAGTGCAGGTGCATTTATACGGAGACTTGATTACACACAGGTGGATTGTATTTATCATCATTAGTCATTTAGGTCAACATTGGATCATTCAGAGATCCTCACTGAACTTCTGGGGAGAGTTTGCTGCACTGAAAGTAAAGGGGCTGAATAATTTTGCACGCCCAATTTTTCAGTTTTTGATTTGTTAAAAAAGTTTGAAATATCCAATAAATGTCGTTCCACTTCATGATTGTGTCCCACTTGTTGTTGATTCTTCACAAAAAAATACAGTTTTATATCTTTATGTTTGAAGCCTGAAATGTGGCAAAAGGTCGCAAAGTTCAAGGGGGCCGAATACTTTCGCAAGGCACTGTATCTCTGCTCCTCTCTCTCCCTCTCTGTCCCTTCTTTAACAAGCATCCATGTTGTTGTCATTCCGCTAGAGACCTGTTTTCAGAGTAATAAGTCTCCAGTCAATAACCGATGCAGAGTGTGTGTTTATCCTGTGCTCCCGTTTAATTAGCTAGTACATAAATAATTTAACCAATTTGTGTAGTACTGAATCGTAAGATTCTGTTTTTTGCAGATTCAAGGAGGTTACGACTGTTCAGAATGATGATATGATACGAGGTTATGATTCATAAGTTGACTGTTTATAGATGTGATAGGTAAAGACCTTTAAGAGTTTAATTCAGGAGATGGTAACTCTTTAAAGAACCGCTCTCGTGGTGCCCCAGATCCTAATGAGTTATGTTTTACATGATTCATTTAATCGGGTAACAATTAAACATAGTTAGTTAATTAGATAAATAACAGTCTTCAGATTAATGTTAAAGTCCAATCACGATAACTTTAATGTTATGATTCACAGACACTCGATGTTCACAATTTGAATGACGTTGAGGGACACGCTAAGACCCTGAGTATGACGACATGGGCCGGTGACAATATTTGTGACAATGACTTAGAAGGGGTGCAGAAACACACCAGTACCATGACAAGCAAGTTAAATGTTTATTCCATAGCTACCCCTTATTCCACACTGCCTTTTATGCCCTGTGGTCCTTCAACTTTGAGCATTTTGGAACTCTCCATCTTATCTCTATAAACCCACCCTACCTTCACCCATTTTCCCATGCTCCTGATTTGATCAAATCTAGACTAAGTAACATGTTTAAAAGTGGCCAGCAGAGGTAGGTAGGATGGGCTGAGGGTTGGGATGTGGAATTGGAAACAAGTGGGAGTGGAGTTGCTGGGCGTGGGATAGAATGGCGGTCAAAGATAAAAGTATAAAAAGTCAAAATAAAACAACATAAAGTAAGTTTGAATGACACTGAGGGGCAGGGTTTTTACAGCTAATGCCGGGTTGCCTGAAGCTGATGCCGTGCAGGTGTTTGTACACATGCATATACACACTCTCATTCAAATGCACACACGTGCACATACACACACACATGCAAATAGGGCCATACATGCACTCAAACATATTCAGTTGGCCTTGCTTGTTATGATTTTTTGTTGTCCTTGATGTCTTTTGTTTTCTGCATTGTTGTTTTCTGTTTTTCCTTTGTCTTTCTCTTATTTCTCTTTTGTTCTTTTTCCTGGTTATTGGGAAGGGGGTGGTGGAATTATTATTATTTTAAAATTATATTTTCTCGGGGGGGGGGGGGGGGGGGGGGGGTCTCAGATGGTTGAGGGGCAGCTCTTGGGTAACTGTGGGGAGGGGGATCTTGGACAGCGGTTGGAAACTTGGGTCGGTGGCTGATGGATCGTTGGTTCGGGTCCCCGTTTTTGACTTTGTGGAACATCTGTCGACGTGCCCTTGAGCTGGCCGTTGACCCTGGTTGCTTCTGTGTGTCGCTCTGGATGGGAGTCTTTTAGATGTGATGTTGTTGTTGAGCAGCTTCCCTGCAAGTATATTATATGTTTTAATTATTCAATAAAAAAGTCATAATTTAAAAAAAAAAAGGTTTAAAAGTGTTGTGGTGTACTGTTTTTGTTACCTTATTTCACCTGTGTAATTCTGTCCTGCTAATTCTGGGGTTCAGACTGAATGCAGTGGTACATATTCTGCTCACAATTGACAGCAGCAACATTACATTGAGAAGAAGGCTGTTGATATAGCTGTGTTTAGGCATGGCTTCCTTGTTTTGTGTCACGATGTTCGTAATAATGGTTGAGCCAAGACGCAGCGCGATATGAGTTCCACATAATTTAATAAAGAAGTGAAACTTTAGCAAAGACAAAACAATAAAGAATATACGAACTGTGACGACAATGCAGTGCTAACAGGCAACTAAACATAAACAATATCCCATAACCCACAGGTGGAAAAACTTAAGTATGATCCCCAATTAGAGACAACGATAGCCAGCTGCCTCTAATTGGGAATCATACCAAAACCCCAACATAGAAAAAACAACCTAGAACCCCACATAGAAAATATAAACTAGACGTATTCCCCTAGTCACACCCTGACCTACTCTACCATAGAAAATATAGGCTTTCTATGGTCAGGACGTGATATTTTGTTTCTCATTCTGCCGGAGTTGACCTAGTATTTAATATTAAACCTACCTTACGCATCCAGTTGTTTCTCATTCTGCCGGAGTTGACCTAGTATTTTATATTAAACCTACCTTACGCATCCAGTTGTTTCTCATTCTGCCGGAGTTGACCTAGTATTTAATATTAAACCTACCTTACGCATCCAGTTGTTTCTCATTCTGCCGGAGTTGACCTAGTATTCTATATTAAACCTACCTTACGCATCCAGTTGTTTCTCATTCTGCCGGAGTTGACCTAGTATTTTATATTAAACCTACCTTACGCATCCAGTTGTTTCTCATTCTGCCGGAGTTGACCTAGTATTTTATATTAAACCTACCTTACGCATCCAGTTGTTTCTCATTCTGCCGGAGTTGACCTAGTATTTTATATTAAACCTACCTTACGCATCCAGTTGTTTCTCATTCTGCCGGAGTTGACCTAGTATTTTATATTAAACCTACCTTACGCATCCAGTTGTTTCTCATTCTGCCGGAGTTGACCTAGTATTTAATATTAAACCTACTTTACGCATCCAGTTGTTTCTCATTCTGCCGGAGTTGACCTAGTATTTTATATTAAACCTACCTTACGCATCCAGTTGTTTCTCACCCAACAAAAATCACAATACACAATACGTTTTACATTGTGTTATTTTTGCTGGTCTAATTTCTAAAATGGAAAAGCAGAAGAATCTGTGCGCTCTCTGATAGTAATACTCACTCATATGGTGATCTTCGATGTCCCAGGTTTGTGGCATTGATTAATAAATTGTTTAATGTTTAAGTAAGATGTTTATATGTTATGTATAAAAGGCTTATGCATGCATTGTTCATTTCTTTAAAACAATGTAACTGTTGGAGTTCAGTTGTTTGAAGTGATTGATGGGTGACTAGGTGCATTCTTGTCAAACAAATATGCGTATTCATTCATAATTATGTATACATTCTGCAATTAATTAATCTTGCTTTGAATTGCAAGAATTTTCAGAACATGTCCACAAGTTAGTTCTGAATTGCTTTAATACAGCAGTGCATTCTGACACCATTAATTGAAATAGATTTCTCCTCGTTCATATAGTTGTCAGAAATGTTAAGGGATTAAATATAGACCTCCACTGGCTGAAGGAGAAGAGGATCTTGTAAAATAAGGGTATGTTGCTAGTATTCATGTACGTAGCTGGCTAGCTAGCTTCTTTGCAAAAAAATTGCTGAGTATTCATGGCACATTGTAAATATCTGACTGCTACTAGAATAGTATTATGTACATGACACAAGACCAAATATGGAACAGTAAATGACAATTTTCAATATATATTTTGTTTTGGATCAAGGTTGCTAGTAGCTAGCTAGCTGACAGCAAAGGTGTCTGCAAGAAATGAAGTGCAGGAGCTTGTAGTCTTGCATGTCTACTTTGATGCTAATTAGCATTTTCGAATCAGAGATTAAATAGAGCCAAATATATTGTTAAAAATCACCTTGTCTGACAGAGTTTACATGGTTATCAAAACGTCACGCCAGGGAAAGTCTACATGAGACACAGACCTTGTTTGAAGTGGTTATAAAATGCCCTATGGGAAAAATGAATGGTGAAAAAAAAAATTTGGGAAATATTTCCCTGTTTGACCGCTAGTTTTTATGATGCATTCGCTGTGGGGCTCTATGTCAGTGGTTCAGTGGTACCCCCAGGAGACTTGGACCCCTGGGGGTACTTGGCCTTTCCACAGGGGGTACTTGAGAAGACTCATGAGACCATAGGCCTACTGGTAAAATGCACATGTGGGGGTACTTCAGGGGTACTCCTGGCAGAGCAAAATTCATTTGGTGGTACAGTAACCGAAAAGGTTGGGAACCACTGCTCTATTGCTTGGGTGGGCTGGGCACCTCCATAACTGTCAAATATATTGACATTGTTGGGCCCCTTCTAGAAAGAGAAAGGGTTGTAAAAAGAAAAATGTCCCATTGCATTTAGATTCAGTATCCCTGTCTGAAAACATTGTTTGAACATTTGAAAAGCCACCTTATTCCCCTATAATCCACTTTGTTTTATTTTGAGTGAACTATCCCTTACATTCAATAACAAGCAATGGAGTATTTCTCATGAAAATGTTTAGTATGACAGGAAAATAGTATTCTTTACAAATAACGAAAACACTAAAATCACATTTTCACAAGAATTTATACTGAAATGAAATGTCCTACAGTGGTAGGAGTTATTTACTTCCCATGGATTTTAACATTCAACCAAGAATAATTATATCATCTCTATCAGGTGTCAGGAGTTTATTTCATGGACTTGATAAAAACCCACAGTGCTAAGTCTGGAGATGTATGGTCAGCCACAGCCCAGGCCATGGATTTGCAATCCAATAATTTCCATGAAACAGTGTTGATAAAATGCAACCAGGTCAAGTGGTCATCCTATATGGTGAAAAATATTTTGGCCAATTATTTGAGAGAATGGGAGTCAAAAGATGCAAAACACTGCAAACAGAAAACACAATATCTACAACCATATTTTACTATGGAGCAGTGTATATTCCAGCATGTGCATCACTTTTGCAGCACAAAAATAAGCACTTGAGAGCATGACCCACCTGACCATAAGAAACATTCTCTGAATTGCAATACAAGTGTATTTACACCAAGGTCTTGAACTACCTTTCAACGTCGTTCACCATTCACTTTCAATGCTCTATGAAAATGGAACAAGCAAGATACAGTATATCAAAAAGGATAGACATGACAAACAGTTTTCTAATCTTATTAGCAAAGCAAAGTACAAACGTAAAAAAATGATTTAAAAAATTTCAGCCCATATTCAATCAAATCCAGTGACAGGAATAAGTTTCCCCTCATACTTCCTGTGCTGCTTGGATAAATGTATTTAACAAAACAGCGCTAACAGTGTGAAACAAAAGAAACTCAACCGAACATGAATTAAGATGTGCTCCACTTTATCCCTTAGGATTAACAAACTGATTTGATTGAATAGGGGCCATAATTATTTATATCTGTGCAATTTATACAATAGCATAATATATGAGTCACTTGCCTGACAGAAAATAAATAGTGTATATTTCAGAGCGATAGGCACTTTCTGTGAGCACGACTTTATGTACAGTGTAACGCATTAAACGGCTTAAGATTCCTTTTCAAAGCTGAGAAAGTAAAATTGTATTTTTTAAAAACAACTTAAAACTGTATTAAAACAATAACTTCAACGTTCTTTTTAAATGTATTCCATTTGTAATAACTTGATTAACAGAAATGCATATTTTATAATAATCTACAAATAACTGCCAAAATAAAGGAAACACCAACATAAAGTGTCTTAATAGGGCGTTGTGCCACCACGAGCCAGAACTGCTTCAATGTACCTTGGCATAGATTCTACAAGTGTCTGGAACTCTATCGGAGGGCGGCGACTCCATTCTGCCACAAGAAATTGCATCATTTGGTGTTGTCATACAGTACTACGGTAGCCAAAGTAATGGCCTGCCCCAGCATTTGTATACATGACCCTAAGCATGATGGGATGTTAATTGCTTAATTAACTCAGGAACCACACCTGTATGGAAGCACCTGCTTTCAATATACTTTGTATCCCTCATTTACTCAAGTGATTCTATTATTTTGTCAGTTATTCGTATGTCCAATTTGAAGCCTTCAATAAAGCTAGTGCATGGGTTACATGCATGTCCATCCAATCAACTAGTTATCTCAGTACAGCCTTTTTTTCAGTGCAAACTTTCTTCAGTGGAGGGGCTCCTGATCCCTCTTCTTCCTGTTAGAAATATTGGTATTTAAATAAATTGACAATGGTGATTTCTTTCATGTTATTATTAAGAGCTGAAGCAATTATCAATAAAAAAAAATTGCAGGAAAAAAAAAGGTAATATCCTTTATTAATATAGAAAACCACTTACCTCTGTGCATGGAGTTTTTACTCGGACACCAAGGGGCAAAACCAGGTCCTCTTTGATCAATGTTGGAGGCTCATCAGCAACTTCATGTGCTGGCTGGGATGGTTCTGCATATAGAGTGATAGACTGAGTGAAACACTTAAAAGGCATTGAGATATTAACCGTAATATAGCCAATAGAGTATACCTCATGTTACATGAGTGACATAATAGCTAGGGCCCAGAGTTTTTCCTAGTCAGGTTACAGGGTCTGGAAAAGCTCCTTGCCCTACATGGGTGCAGTGTGATGGTGTAGTATGCTAGGTCAACTGTACCGTCCACACTCTCCTGGCCCAGCATGGGTGGTTGAGCGTCTTCGGTCGTGTGGAGGGTTGTGGTGTGGGGAAGAGGACTGACTGCCTCACTGGCATGCTGGGAGCTGGAGCTGCTGCTGTCCATTTTGGGCTGGTAGATATCAGACAGGAAACTCTGGTTGCTGCATTCATCTATGTTGAAGAGAACAGGAGCAGTCTTGAACGGTTTCAGATCAATATCATTTTCAATTCAGGAGGTAAATTGAATTTCCATTTAAAAAGTATGTCAAATTGATTTAATCTGCATTGAGTGAATTTCCACAGAATCGCCCCAAACCCTGTTATACAGAGTATTGCAGTGCTCTAAAACCTGCTCCAAATACAGTGCTGCTTGTGCTGCTCATAGTCAGTCAGTGCCTCACCTTGGAAATCCAAGGTAGAGCTGGAGTTTTCCAACACCACATCTTTTAGACCTCACTCATATGGTGATCTTCGATGTCCCAGGTTTGTGGCATTGATTAATAAATTGTTTAATGTTTAAGTAAGATGTTTATATGTTATGTATAAAAGGCTTATGCATGCATTGTTCATTTCTTTAAAACAATGTAACTGTTGGAGTTCAGTTGTTTGAAGTGATTGATGGGTGACTAGGTGCATTCTTGTCAAACAAATATGCGTATTCATTCATAATTATGTATACATTCTGCAATTAATTAATCTTGCTTTGAATTGCAAGAATTTTCAGAACATGTCCACAAGTTAGTTCTGAATTGCTTTAATACAGCAGTGCATTCTGACACCATTAATTGAAATAGATTTCTCCTCGTTCATATAGTTGTCAGAAATGTTAAGGGATTAAATATAGACCTCCACTGGCTGAAGGAGAAGAGGATCTTGTAAAATAAGGGTATGTTGCTAGTATTCATGTACGTAGCTGGCTAGCTAGCTTCTTTGCAAAAAAATTGCTGAGTATTCATGGCACATTGTAAATATCTGACTGCTACTAGAATAGTATTATGTACATGACACAAGACCAAATATGGAACAGTAAATGACAATTTTCAATATATATTTTGTTTTGGATCAAGGTTGCTAGTAGCTAGCTAGCTGACAGCAAAGGTGTCTGCAAGAAATGAAGTGCAGGAGCTTGTAGTCTTGCATGTCTACTTTGATGCTAATTAGCATTTTCGAATCAGAGATTAAATAGAGCCAAATATATTGTTAAAAATCACCTTGTCTGACAGAGTTTACATGGTTATCAAAACGTCACGCCAGGGAAAGTCTACATGAGACACAGACCTTGTTTGAAGTGGTTATAAAATGCCCTATGGGAAAAATGAATGGTGAAAAAAAAAGTTTGGGAAATATTTCCCTGTTTGACCGCTAGTTTTTATGATGCATTCGCTGTGGGGCTCTATTTCAGTGGTTCAGTGGTACCCCCAGGAGACTTGGACCCCTGGGGGTACTTGGCCTTTCCACAGGGGGTACTTGAGAAGACTCATGAGACCATAGGCCTACTGGTAAAATGCACATGTGGGGGTACTTCAGGGGTACTCCTGGCAGAGCAAAATTCATTTGGTGGTACAGTAACCGAAAAGGTTGGGAACCACTGCTCTATTGCTTGGGTGGGCTGGGCACCTCCATAACTGTCAAATATATTGACATTGTTGGGCCCCTTCTAGAAAGAGAAAGGGTTGTAAAAAAAAAATGTCCCATTGCATTTAGATTCAGTATCCCTGTCTGAAAACATTGTTTGAACATTTGAAAAGCCACCTTATTCCCCTATAATCCACTTTGTTTTATTTTGAGTGAACTATCCCTTACATTCAATAACAAGCAATGGAGTATTTCTCATGAAAATCTTTAGTATGACAGGAAAATAGTATTCTTTACAAATAACGAAAACACTAAAATCACATTTTCACAAGAATTTATACTGAAATGAAATGTCCTACAGTGGTAGGAGTTATTTACTTCCCATGGATTTTAACATTCAACCAAGAATAATTATATCATCTCTATCAGGTGTCAGGAGTTTATTTCATGGACTTGATAAAAACCCACAGTGCTAAGTCTGGAGATGTATGGTCAGCCACAGCCCAGGCCATGGATTTGCAATCCAATAATTTCCATGAAACAGTGTTGATAAAATGCAACCAGGTCAAGTGGTCATCCTATATGGTGAAAAATATTTTGGCCAATTATTTGAGAGAATGGGAGTCAAAAGATGCAAAACACTGCAAACAGAAAACACAATATCTACAACCATATTTTACTATGGAGCAGTGTATATTCCAGCATGTGCATCACTTTTGCAGCACAAAAATAAGCACTTGAGAGCATGACCCACCTGACCATAAGAAACATTCTCTGAATTGCAATACAAGTGTATTTACACCAAGGTCTTGAACTACCTTTCAACGTCGTTCACCATTCACTTTCAATGCTCTATGAAAATGGAACAAGCAAGATACAGTATATCAAAAAGGATAGACATGACAAACAGTTTTCTAATCTTATTAGCAAAGCAAAGTACAAACGTAAAAAAATGATTTAAAAAATTTCAGCCCATATTCAATCAAATCCAGTGACAGGAATAAGTTTCCCCTCATACTTCCTGTGCTGCTTGGATAAATGTATTTAACAAAACAGCGCTAACAGTGTGAAACAAAAGAAACTCAACCGAACATGAATTAAGATGTGCTCCACTTCATCCCTTAGGATTAACAAACTGATTTGATTGAATAGGGGCCATAATTATTTATATCTGTGCAATTTATACAATAGCATAATATATGAGTCACTTGCCTGACAGAAAATAAATAGTGTATATTTCAGAGCGATAGGCACTTTCTGTGAGCACGACTTTATGTACAGTGTAACGCATTAAACGGCTTAAGATTCCTTTTCAAAGCTGAGAAAGTAAAATTGTATTTTTTAAAAACAATTCAAAACTGTATTAAAACAATAACTTCAACGTTCTTTTTAAATGTATTCCATTTGTAATAACTTGATTAACAGAAATGCATATTTTATAATAATCTATCTACAAATAACTGCCAAAATAAAGGAAACACCAACATAAAGTGTCTTAATAGGGCGTTGTGCCACTACGAGCCAGAACTGCTTCAATGTACCTTGGCATAGATTCTACAAGTGTCTGGAACTCTATCGGAGGGCGGCGACTCCATTCTGCCACAAGAAATTGCATCATTTGGTGTTGTCATACAGTACTACGGTAGCCAAAGTAATGGCCTGCCCCAGCATTTGTATACATGACCCTAAGCATGATGGGATGTTAATTGCTTAATTAACTCAGGAACCACACCTGTATGGAAGCACCTGCTTTCAATATACTTTGTATCCCTCATTTACTCAAGTGATTCTATTATTTTGTCAGTTATTCGTATGTCCAATTTGAAGCCTTCAATAAAGCTAGTACATGGGTTACATGCATGTCCATCCAATCAACTAGTTATCTCAGTACAGCCTTTTTTTCAGTGCAAACTTTCTTCAGTGGAGGGGCTCCTGATCCCTCTTCTTCCTGTTAGAAATATTGGTATTTAAATAAATTGACAATGGTGATTTCTTTCATGTTATTATTAAGAGCTGAAGCAATTATCAATAAAAAAAAATTGCAGGAAAAAAAAAAGGTAATATCCTTTATTAATATAGAAAACCACTTACCTCTGTGCATGGAGTTTTTACTCGGACACCAAGGGGCAAAACCAGGTCCTCTTTGATCAATGTTGGAGGCTCATCAGCAACTTCATGTGCTGGCTGGGATGGTTCTGCATATAGAGTGATAGACTGAGTGAAACACTTAAAAGGCATTGAGATATTAACCGTAATATAGCCAATAGAGTATACCTCATGTTACATGAGTGACATAATAGCTAGGGCCCAGAGTTTTTCCTAGTCAGGTTACAGGGTCTGGAAAAGCTCCTTGCCCTACATGGGTGCAGTGTGATGGTGTAGTATGCTAGGTCAACTGTACCGTCCACACTCTCCTGGCCCAGCATGGGTGGTTGAGCGTCTTCGGTCGTGCGGAGGGTTGTGGTGTGGGGAAGAGGACTGACTGCCTCACTGGCATGCTGGGAGCTGGAGCTGCTGCTGTCCATTTTGGGCTGGTAGATATCAGACAGGAAACTCTGGTTGCTGCATTCATCTATGTTGAAGAGAACAGGAGCAGTCTTGAACGGTTTCAGATCAATATCATTTTCAATTCAGGAGGTAAATTGAATTTCCATTTAAAAAGTATGTCAAATTGATTTAATCTGCATTGAGTGAATTTCCACAGAATCGCCCCAAACCCTGTTATACAGAGTATTGCAGTGCTCTAAAACCTGCTCCAAATACAGTGCTGCTTGTGCTGCTCATAGTCAGTCAGTGCCTCACCTTGGAAATCCAAGGTAGAGCTGGAGTTTTCCAACACCACATCTTTTAGACCTCGAACCTCTCCAGTTATGGATTTGCTCCGGTATATCTGAAAGAGAGGAGAGAGAGTAAAATAGAGCCAGCGTAGTTTCATACACAAACTCATTAAATTCATGAACCATATAATGGAGAGACGCAGCATTATAAGATAACATACCTGTTTAGTGTCTGTCACAGGCACCCACTTGAATATTCGTAGGGATGTGTCTCCCACTGTTACCCACTTCTTCTCCCTGAAAATGAAATGTAACAGAACAGAGAGTAGATTTACTACATTCAGTAATAAAAAGCATGAACCTAAGATTCTGCTGGCGTTGGCTCATTTACTGGTGGGTATGTAAATAGCCTGTGTGTGATATTATTTTATTTATATGCTCAAGTGCATTTTCTGCCAAATATTCCTGAAAGTCGCCGAGCGAAACTGCTCAGATGGACGATGGATATGTCCAATGTGGGTCACAGTTATATCAGAATGCGTAATATTGCAACAACATATGGACAAGTGTAGCCATTTTGACAGATTGGGAAAAATTCCGTTAGGTCCGCCTCTAGCATGACCGGGCTTCGGCAGCCCAGTCTCTCTATTGGCTGTTGTTTCAATCACTCACCAACCCTTCTAACATTTTACGAGTGAAGTTTGATGTGTGGCGTTGCAGATGTTTACATTTCATTTACATAATCCCCGCGGTTTTACTTACCATTTACGCACTTTTTCAATTGCTGCCAGCACCTTTTTAATATCATCTTTAGCACGACTCCGTGTCTCCGCGCGACCTGACCGTCCGGACATCTTTAGTTGTTGTTACTTTTTGGAGATGTATTTTCTTGCAACTCCAAACTTGCAGTGTGCCTACTCTTCCAATATACTAATATTCTCGCGAGGTTTTAACACCCATTCTCTTTTCCTAGTGGTTGGTCTGTCTGTTTTCTCCATCCTCCCCATCATCTTTGAACCGACGTCATCACATTACCATTGACAGTAAAATAATAGGTTGTTATGATGGGAATGATGAATATCTGGATAATTTAATCGCATAAATGACATAAACAACGATTTACATGGTTCATTATATCAAATTGGATATGAGATGATAATCCTTATGTATGAGAGGAAGTGAGGGGGATGAAGAAACTACAATAGAGAGGGAGTGATACAATTATATACAGTATGTGTTATTATGGGCCTATCTTTTTAGTCAAGCAGAGGGTTGCCCTGACCAATAAACACTGATATGGCATACATTTGTAAGCTTGGTTCTATTGAGCAAACCAGTGCTTGACGTGGACTGAAATTGGTGCCGGTACTCATTTTGTGTGTCAGTACTGTTTATTTTTAGGTGCAGGAACTCTGCAATAGTTTTAAACCAATATTTTATCGGAGGTGCAGGAACTGAAGCAGTAAAACATTTTAGGTACTGGTACTCAGTTCCGGTGAGCTCCTGCCCAAGTCAGGCACTGGAGCAAACAAATATTGGTTGGCAGGCTCAATCAGCAGGGTGAGATATTTTGTGTAACCTTTATGTATTCTGATCTTATGGCTGTGGCTAACTACCTTAATAAGTGGCACAGCGGTCCAAGGCACTGCATCTCAGTGCTAGAGGCGTCACTAAAGACACCCTGGTCCAGGCTGTATCACAACCGGCCGTGATTGGGAGTCCCATAGGGTGGCGCACAATTGGCCTAGCATCGTCCGGGTTTGGCCGGTGTAGGCCATCATTGTAAATAAGAAAAAGTATTTAGTCAGCCACCAATTGTGCAAGTTCTCCCACTTAAAAAGATGAGAGAGGCCTGTAATTTTCATCATAGGTACACTTCAACTATGACAGACAAAATGAGGAAAAAAAATCCAGAAAATCACATTGTAGGATTTTTAATGAATTTATTTGCAAATTATGGTGGAAAATAAGTATTTGGTCAATAACAAAAGTTTATCTCAATACTTTGTTATATACCCTTTGTTGGCAATGACAGAGGTCAAGCGTTTTCTGTAAGTCTTCACAAGGTTTTCACACACTGTTGCTGGTATTTTGGCCCATTCCTCCATGCAGATCTCCTCTAGAGCAGTGATGTTTTGGGGCTGTTGCTGGGAAACACAGACTTTCAATTCCCTCCAAAGACTTTCTATGGGGTTGAGATCTGGAGACTGGCTAGGCCACTCCAGGACCTTGAAATGCTTCTCACGAAGCCACTCCTTCGTGGCCCGGGCGGGGTGTTTGGGATCATTGTCATGCTGAAAGACCCAGCCACGTTTCATCTTCAATGCCCTTGCAGATGGAAGGAGGTTTTCACTCAAAATCTCACGATACATGGCCCCATTCATTCTATCCTTTACACGGATCAGTCGTCCTGGTCCCTTTGCAGAAAAACAGCCCCAAAGCATGATGTTTCCACCCCCATGCTTCACAGTAGGTATGGTGTTCTTTGGATGCAACTCAGCATTCTTTGTCCTCCATAACAAAAAAGTTATATTTTGGTTTCATCTGACCATATGACATTCTCCCAATCTTCTTCTGGATCATCCAAATGCTCTCTAGCAAACTTCAGACGGGTCTGGACATGTACTGGCTTAAGCAGGGGGACACGTCTGGCACTGCAGGATTTGAGTCCCTGGCGGCGTAGTGTGTTTCTGATGGTAGGCTTTGTTATTTTGGTCCCAGCTCTCTGCAGGTCATTCACTAGCTCCCCCCGTGTGGTTCTGGGATTTTTGCTCACCGTTCTTGTGATCATTTTGACCCCACGGGGTGAGACCTTGCGTGGAGCCCCAGATCGAGGGAGATTATCAGTATGTCTTCCATTTCCTAATAATTGCTCCCACAATTGATTTCTTCAAACCAAGCTGCTTACCTATTGCAGATTCAGTCTTCCCAGCCTGGTGCAGGTCTACAATTTTGTTTCTGGTGTCCTTTGACAGCTCTTTGGTCTTGGCCATAGTGGAGTTTGGAGTGTGACTGTTTGAGGTTGTGGACAGGTGTCTTTTATACTGATAACAAGTTCAAACAGGTGCCATTAATACAGGTAACGAGTGGAGGACAGAGGAGCCTCTTAAAGAAGAAGTTACAGGTCTGTGAGAGCCAGAAATCTTGCTTGTTTGTAGGTGACCAAATACTTATTTTCCACCATCATTTGGAAATAAATTCATTAAAAAATCCTACAATGTGATTTTCTGAATTTCTTTTTCTAATTTTGTCTGTCATAGTTGAAGTGTACCTATGATGAAAATTACAGGCCTCTCTCATATTTTTAAGGGGGAGAACTTGCACAATTGGTGGCTGACTAAATACTTTTTTTGCCCCACTGTATAACTAGGAATAAAGGACAGATAGTAAACAGTAGCAGCAGTGTATGTGATGAGTCAAACAAAAATTGTGCAAACGGGTCTATGCTGATAGTCCGGGTAGCTATTTGGTTAACTATTTATCTAACTATTTAGAAGTCTTATGGCTTGGGGATAGAAGCTGTTTAGGGTCCTGTTGGTTCCAGACTTGGTGCATCGGTACCGCTTGCCATGTGGTAGCAGAGAGAACACTATGACTTGGGTGGCTGGAGTCTTTGGCCATTTTTAGGGCCTTCCTCTGACACTGCATGGTATAGAGGTCCTGAATGGCAGGGAGCTTGCCCCCAGTGATGTATTGGGCCGTATGCAGAACTCACTGTAGCGCCTTGCAGTCGGATGTCAAGCAGTTGCCATACCAAGCAGTGATGCAGCCTGTCAAGATGCTCTCAGTGGTGCAGCTGTAGAACTTTTTGAAGATCTGAGGGCCCATGCCAAATCTTTTCAGCCTCCTGAGGGGGAGGAGGCATTGTCATGTGTTGGTGTGTTAGGACCATGATAGATCCTTAGTGATGTGGACACCGGCGAACTTGAAGCTCTCAACCCGCTCCACTACAGCCCTGTCGATGTGAATGGGGGTGTGCTCAACCCTCCGTTTCCTGTAGTCAACGATCAGCACCTTTGTCCTGCTGATGTTGAGGGAGAGGTTGTTGTCCTGGCACCACACTGACTTCATCCCTATACACTTTCTCATCATTACCACCATCATGTTTTCTGCAAACTTAATGATGGTGTTGGAGTTGTGCAGAAGGGCACTAGCGTGGCAGATGTGTTGTTGCCTACCCTCACCACCTGTGGGCGGCCCATCAGGAAGTCCAGGATCCAGTTGCACAGGGAGGTGTTCAGTTTCAGGGTCCTAAGCTTAGAGATGAGCTTTGAGGGTACTATGGTGTTGAACGCTGAGCTGTAGTCAATGAACACCATACTCACATAAGTGTTCCTTTTGTCCAGGTGGGAAAGGGCAGTGTGGAGTGCAATAGAGATTGCATCATCTGTGGATCTGTTAGGGCAGTATGCAAATTGGAGTGGGTCTAGGGTTTCTGGGATAATGGTGTTGATGTGAGCCATGACCAGCCTTTCAAAGCACTTCATGGCTACGGACGTGAGTGCTACGGGTCTGTAGTCATTTAGGCAGGTTGCCTTTGTGTTCTTGGGCACAGGGACTATGGTGGTCTGCATGAAGCATGTTGGTATTACAGACTCAATCAGGGACATATTGAAAATGTCAGTGAAGACACCTGCCAGTTGGTCAGCACATGCCCAGAGCACACATCCTGGTAATCCGTCTGACCCCGCAGCCTTGTGTATGTTGACCTGTTTAAAGGTCTTACTCACGTCGGCTACAGAGAGCGTGATCACACAGTCGTCCGGAACAGCTGATGCTCTCATGCATGCCTCAGTGTTGCTTGCCTCAAGCGAGCATAGAAGTGATTTAGCTCGTCTGGTAGGCTCGTGTCACTGGGCAGCTCGCGGCTGTGCTTCCCTTTGTAGTCTGTAATAGTTTGCAAGCCCTGCCACATACGACGAGCGTCGGAGCCGGTGTAGTATGATCTTAATCTAGAGTACCGCACCTTGAAAGCTTCAGCTCTACCCTTTAGCTCACCTTGAAAGCTTCAGCTCTACCCTTTAGCTCAGTGCGAATGTTGCCTGTAATCCATGGCTTCTGGTTGGGGTATGTACGTACAGTCACTGTGGGGACGACGTCCTAAATGCACTTATTGATAAAGCCAGTGACTGATGTGGTATATTCCTCAATGTCATCGGAAGAATCCCGGAACATGTTCCAGTCTGTGATAGCAAAGCTGGGGCTTCACCATGTTTCATCAAAATGTACAGCTGTGTGTCATCCGCATAGCAGTGAAAGTTAACATTATGTTTCCAAATGACATCACCAAGAGGTAAAATACATAGTGAAAACAATAGTGGTCCTAAAACAGAACCTTGAGGAACACCAAAATTTACAGTTCATTTGTCAGAGGACAAACTGATATCTTTCCGACAGATAAAATGTAAAGCAGGCCAGAACTTGTCCGTGTAGACCAATTTGGGTTTCCAATCACTCCAAAAGAATGTGGTGATCGATGGTATCAAAAGCAGCACTAAGGTCTAGGAGCACGAGGACAGATGCAGAGCCTCGGTCTGACGCCATTAAAAGGTAATTTACCACCTTCACAAGTGCAGTCTCAGTGCTATGATGGGGTCTAAAACCGAGCTGAAGCGTTTCATATACATTGTTTTTTTCCAGGAAGGCAATGAGTGTCTGTGCAACAGCTTTTTCTAACATTTTTGAAAGGAATGGAAGATTCGATATCGGCCGATAGTTTTTTATATTTTCTGGGTCAAGGTTGGGCTTTTTCAATAGATGCTTTATTACTGCCACTTTTAGTGAGTTTGGTACACATCCAGTGGATAGGGAGCCGTTTATTATGTTCAACATAGGAGGGCCAAGCACAGGAAGCAGCTCTTTCAGTAGTTTAGTTGGAATAGGGTCCAGTATGTAGCTTGAAGGTTTAGAGGCCATGATTATTTTCATCATTGTGTCAAGAGATATAGTACTAAAACACTTGAGTGTCTCCCTTGATCCTAGGTCCTGGCAGAGTTGTGCAGACTCAGGACAACTGAGCTTTGGAGGAATACGCAGATTTAAAGAGGAGTTCATAATTTGCTTTCTAATGATCATGATCTTTTCCTCAAAAAGTTGAAGTGAAAGCCATCCTCTCTTAGGGAATGCTGCTTTTTAGTTAGCTTTGCGACAGCATCAACAATAAATGTTGGATTGTTCTTATTTTCCTCAATTAAGTTGGAAAATAGGATGATCAAGCAGCAGTGAGGGCTCTTCAATACTGCACGGTACTGTCTTTCCAAGCTAGTCGGAAGACTTCCAGTTTGGTATGGCGCCATTTCCGTTCCAATTTTCTGGAAGCTTGCTTCAGAGCTCGGGTATTTTCTGTATACCAGGGAGCTAGTTTGTGATGACAAATGTGTTTTGTTTTTAAGGGTGCGTCTAGGGTATTGTGCAAGGTTAAATTAAGTTCCTCAGGTGGTTAACTGATTTTTGTACTCTGACGTCCTTGGGTAGGCGGAGGGAGTTTGGAAGGGCATCTAGGAATCTTTGGGTTGTCCGAGAATTTATAGCACGACTTTTGATGATCCTTGGTTGGGGTCTGAGCAGATTATTTGTTGCGCTTGCAAACTTAATAAAATAGTGATGGCCGTCATGGCTGAAAATATTCTAATTTTTGGTGACTTTAATATTCACATGGAAAAGTCCACAGACCCACTCCAAAAGGCATTCGGAGCCATCATCGACTCAGTGGGTCTGGCCAACATGTCTCCAGACCTACTCACTGCCACAGTCATACTCTGGACCTAGTTTTGTCCTGTGGAATAAATGTTGTGGATCTTAATGTTTTTCTTCATAATCAAGGTCCGATAGGAATTCAGGGAACTCAGTGAGGAACGCTGTATATGGCCCAGGAGGCCTGTAAACAGTAGCTATAGAAAGTGATTGAGTAGGCTGCATAGATTTCATGACTAGAAGCTCAAAAGACGAAAACGTCGTTTTTTGGGGGGTAAATTTAAATTTGCTATCATAAATGTTAGCAACACCTCCGCCTTTGCGGGTTGCACGGGGGGATATGGTCACTAGTGTAACCAGGAGGTGAGGCCTCATTTAACACAGTAAATTCATCAGGCTTAAGCCATGTTTCAGTCAGGCCAATCACATCAAGATTGTGATCAGTGATTAGTTGAGCTGACTACACTGACTGTGCTAGTGACAGACTCCACTAAGCTGGCAGCCTGCTGCCAGGCCTGCACCCTATTTCTGTCAAGTGTCAATGTGCAGCAGGTAGGACGGAGTCAGGCACAGGACACAGAACTGAGTAAAAAACATATTTTACTTGAATAAACAACAAAATAATTCCACGCAGGGAAAATATACAGCTCACAGAAATAGCGAACACTTATCAACGAACAAACACGCACAAAACCATGTGGGAACCAGAGGGTTAAATAGGGAATAAATAACAATGTAATGGAAACCAGGTGTGTGCAATAAAACAAAACAAATGGACAATGAAACGTAGATCGGTGGCAGCTAGAAAACTGATGACATCGACCGTTGAACGGCGCTCGAACAAGGAGAGGCACCAACTTTGGCGGAAGTCGTGACAGTACCCCCCCCCCCCCCCTTGACGCGCAGCTCCAGCAGTGCGCCGACACTGGCCTCGGGGACGACCCGGAGGACGAGGCGCAGGTCGATCCGGGTGGAGACGGTGAAATTCCCACAGTAACGAAGGGTCCTGGATGTCCTCCACCGGCACCCAGCATCTTTCCTCTGGACCGTACCCCTCCCACACCACGAGGTACTGAAGGCCCCTTGCCCGACGCCTTGAGTCCATGATGGCTCGAACATTATACACCGGGGCCCCCTCGATGTTCAGAGGGGCGGGGAAACCTCCCGCACCTCAGACTCCTGGAGCGGACCAGCCTCCACCGGCCTGAAGAGAGACACATGAAATGAGGGGTTAATATGGTAATCAGGGGGAGCTGTAACCTATAACAAACCTTGTTCGGTCTCCTCTGGACTTTAAATGGCCCCACAAATCGCAGACCCAGCTTCCGGCAGGGCAGGCGAAGGGGCAGGTTTCGGGTCGAGAGCCAGGGGCCTCACTGCGGTGGCGGTCGGCGCTCGCCTTCTGCCGCCTGATGACCCGTTGCAGGTGCACATGGGCAGCGTCCCATGTCTCCTCCGAGCGCCGAAACCATTCATCCACCGCAGGTGCCTCGATCTGGCTCTGATGCCACGGTGCCAGGACTGGCTGATAATCTAGTACACACTGAAAAGGAGATAGGTTAGTGAAGTCGTGGGCGTCTTGGGCCATCTCTGCCCAGGGGATGAAAGCCGCCCACTCCCCCAGGCGGTCCTGGCAATAGGACCGCAGAAATCTACCCACATCCTGGTTAACTCTCTCCACCTGCCTGTTACTCTCGGGGTGAAAACCTGATGTGAGGCTGACGAGACCCCCAGACGTTCCATAAACGCCCTCCAGACCCCGGGGACCCCGATCAGAAACTATATCCTCAGGCACCCCGTAGTGCCGGAAGACGTGGGTGAACAGGGCCTCCGCAGTCTGTAGAGCCGTAGAGAGACTGGGCAAAGGTAGGAGATGGCAGGACTTAGAAAACCGATCCACAACGACCAGGATCGTGGTGTTTCCTTGTGACGAAGGAAGGGTACAGTATATACATATACATATGAGATGAGTAATGTAGGGTATGTAAACATTATATTAAATAGCATTGTTTAAAGTGGCTAGTGATATATTTTACATCAATTTCCATAAATTCCCATTATTAAAGTGGCTGGAGTTGAGTTAGTGTGTTGGCAGTAGCCACTCAATGTTAGTGGTGGCTGTTTAACAGTCTGATGGCCTTGAGATAGAAGCTGTTTTTCAGTCTCTCGGTCCCTGCTTTGATTCACCTGTACTGACCTCGCCTTCTGGATAATAGCGGGGTGAACAGGCAGTGGCTCGGGCGGTTGTTGTCCTTGATGATCTTTATGGCCTTCCTGTGACATTGGGTGGTGTAGGTGTCCTGGAGGGCAGGTAGTTTGCCCCCGGTGATGCGTTGTGCAGACCTCACTACCCTCTGGAGAGCCTTATGGTTGTGGGCAGAGCAGTTACCCTATCAGGCGGTGATACAGCCTGACAGGATGCTCTCGATTTTGCATCTGTAGAAGTTTGTGAGTGCTTTTGGTGACAAGCCGGATTCCTTCAGCCTCCTGAGGTTGAAGAGGCGCTGCTGTGCCTTCTTCACGACGCTGTCTGTGTGGGTGGACCAATTCAGTTTGTCCGTGATGTGTACGCCGAGGAACTTAAAACTTACTACCCTCCTAGACACTATAAATGCCAAGAAGGAATCGGGATGAGCCAGCACGGGAGCCTGGGTAAACAGAGCCTTCAGGTGACCAAAAGCCCTGTCCGCCCCAGCCGACCACTGCAGTCGCACCGGTCCCCCCTTAAGCAGTGAGGTAATGGGAGCTGCTACCTGACCAAAGCCCTGGATAAACTTCCGGTAGTAGTTGGCAAACCCTAAGAACTGCACCTCCTTTACCGTGGTTGGAGTCGGCCAATTACGCACGGCTGAAATGGGGTCGCTTTCCATCTCCATCCCTGACGTGGAAAGGCGGTACCCTAGGAATGAGACAGACTGTTGAAAGAACAGACATTTATCAGCCTTCACTTACAGGTCATGCTCCAACAGTCAACCAAGCACCTTGCGCACCAGGGACACATGCTCGGCGCGTGTAGCGGAGTATATCAGAATGTCGTCGATATACACCACTACACCCTGCCCTTGTAGGTCCCGGAAAATCTTGTCTACAAGATTGGAAGACTAATGGAGCATTCATCAACCTGTACGGCATGACAAGGTAGTCATAGTCCCCAGAGGTGGTACTAAATGCCATCTTCCACTCATCCCCCTCCTGGATACGCACCAGGTTGTAAGCGCTTCTGAGATCCAATTTTGTGAAGAAGCGCGCCCCGTGCATTGACTCGATCACACTGGCTATAAGAGGGAGCGGGTAACTGTACCTCACAGTGATCTGATTGATACCTCGATAGTCAATACACGGGCGCAGACCTCCATCCTTCTTCTTCACAAAAAAGAAACTTGAGGAGGCAGGTGAAGTGGAAGGCCGAATGTATCCCTGCCCCAGAGAGTCGGAGACATATGTTTCCATAGCCGCAGTCTCCTCCTGTGACAGAGGATACACGTGACTCCTGGGAAGTGCTGCGTCTACCAGGCTTGGTCCTGTTTGTGGGTGAGTCCTAGAAAGAGGGACAATTATCTACAAATTCTATCTTTTGGGAGGGGCAGAAAAAAGTTTTCAACCAGCGATTGAGTTGTGAGACTCTGCTGTAGAGCTCATCACTCCCCCTAACTGGGAGGGGGCCAGAGACAATTACTCAATGCCGACACATCTTTCCAGCTGATTTACACGCTGAAGCTATGTTGCGCTTGATGACCTCTGACTGTTTCATCCTAACATCGTTGGTGCCGACGTGGATAACAATATCCCTATACTCTCGCCAGTTTTAGCTTTAGCCAGCACCATCTTCAGATTAGTCTTAACCTCAGTAGCCCTGTCCCCTGGTAAAACAGTGTATGATCACTGGATGATTCGTTTTAAGTCTAATACTGCGGGTAATGGAGTCTTCAATGACTAGGGTTTTCAATTTGTCAGATCTAATAGTGGGAGGCTTCGGCGTCTCAGTTCCCCGTAACGGTAGGAGTAGAGACCAGAGAAGGCTCGGCCTCTGACTCCGACTCGCTGCTTAATGCTTAATGGGGAGAACCGGTTGAAAGTTTCTGTCGGCTGAATGAGCGACACCGGTTGAGCATTCCTACAGCATTTCCCTCCAGAAGCCATGAGAAAGTTGTCCGGCTGCGGGGACTGTGCAAGGGGATTTATACTACTATCTGTACTTACTGGTGGCAGAGACACTGTTTCATCCGTTCCTACACTTGCATCTGAAGCTGGGCTTGCAGCACAGCTATCCTCGCCGTAAGGCGATCGTTCTCCTGTATATTATGAGTACAGCGACTGCAATTAGAAGGCATCATGTTGATGTTACTACTTAGCTTCAAGTTTCTTCAAGTGCAGTTGCAAAAACCATCAAGCGCTATGATGACACTGGCTCTCATGAGGACCGCCACAGGAATGGAAGACACAGAGTTACCTCTGCTGCAGAGTATAAGTTCATTAGAGTTACCAACCTCAGAATTTGCAGCCCAAATAAATGCTTCACAGAGTTCAAGTAACAGATACATCTCAACATCAACAGTTCAGAGGAGACTGCTTGAATCAGGCCTTCATGGTCGAATTGCTGCAAAGAAACCACTACTAAAGGACACAGATAATAAGAAGTGACTTGCTTGGGCCAAGAAACACAAAATATTTATCACATCGACTGCTCTAGGAATCTGGTCAGCATCTTTCAAAAAGAGGGTGGTGCCCTCCGCATTGTTACAACATTTGGGAGGCCCATGGTGATGCCTTACAGAGCTCGATTTGGCCTCTGCGTGCCTCTGGAGGCTCCACAATTGCCTCCATATGGAGCATACGACCACATTTTCAAATCAAGCATAAATTGGCATTTAGTCTTGGCCTCCGCAACGGATTAGTTCACTGAGATGGCCGCAAATATATATTTGTTACTGCTCGACTAAAACAATCTTGGTCGACCAACAGCCTAACAACCAAAAAAATCGACCAGTCAACTAATTGGGGTCAGTTCAACAACAGCGGAATTCCAGCCAGTGCATCTGGGCCGTAGAGAATGATAGAGGCCTCTAGTGGCCAAAAGGCATGGCCAAAATACCATATTAGCATGGTCAGCACCATTGAGGGCTTCCACCATTTTAATGTAGTCAACTGGGTGGGACTTTCCAGCCTGGTCTCATAGACTAGAAGTAACATATTAAATTATAATCCAGGATACTCAAATCAGTATGAAATGTTTAAGGCAAAGGTCTAGTGAACTTCTAAGAACCCAAAGGTTCCGTGTTCGATTGTCATCGCGGACAACTTTTGCTTTTTAGATAATTAGGAACTTTTCAACTATTTACTACTTTTGATCTACTTTGCAACTACTTAGCATGTTATCTAATCCTAACCTTAACCCTTTAACCTAACCATAACCCATAATTTAGCTAACTTTAGTCACAACAAATTGGAATTTGTAACATATCATACGTTTAGCAAATTTGTAACATACTGTACAAATTACAATTCGTAACATATCATACGAATTGGAATTCGTAACATATCATACGACATGAATGATGGACAATCAGAAATTAATACCTACAGTACCATTTGAAACCTAACATATCATACTAATTAGTGTGTCCCGGATTTACATGTACTATGTTATGTTGACCTCTGAGTCCAGGTTGGACTTCCAACTTCATTGGCTGATCCTTCCTGGTGACCCTGCTGGAGTCATGTCCAACCAGGTCATCAGAAAGGTTCAGCCAATCGTGAAGAAGAACTACTCCTTCAAAATGGAGATGCCTCAATGGCGCTGTCACAGACGCATCGTCCGCGTTAGGGGAGAGTTTGGCCGGGGTAGCCTGTCATTGTAAAATAAGAATTTGTTTTTAACCTACTTGCCTAGTTAAATAAAGGTTAAAACATAATAGCACAGATACAAAAATGAGTTCTATGTATCTCTATGTTCTGGGCAACTCTATGGTTCATCAGTGTCAAAACAGTGCAACACCTTCGCAAAAAAACGGATTTAGACTGCATAGGGAGAAAGGGTAACAACATGAGAGCATGAGGATTATATTTTAAAATCAGTTTAGTACAACCAGCAACCCCACTGTACATCAGGTTTAACGCTGCGTTCATAATCAAGTGCGGAGTGGGAATTTACCACATAGGACTGGGAAAAATCCACTTGAATGACCTTCCAAATGGTAATTACTAGTGGGAAACTCTAATATCATCATGAGCTCACATTTCTCGCACAAACTGACAACTGACCACCCACTAAGAAAATTATCTTGATAATAGCATTTTGTCAGTTAAATGCAAAACACTGCATTATTTAAAATTGTATTTATTTATATATTTTCTGAACACTATCATTTGTTTACAAGCATGATAGCTGTACTTTTAGTTTATGGTCTACACAGCTTGTTGGGCATAAGCAAATCTGCGTTTGTCAACAAATTCAAAGCACATGAACGCATCCAACTGGTATTGACCACTTCGCAACTAGTAAAATCCCACCCTCTACTTGGTTACGAACCCAGATTAAAAACATGACATCGCCTACAGAGGGAGGGAGACGCAGTGGCCAGGCGAAATTATCTCCTGAATTGGTCGACTGCATGGACTATTATTGTCAATTTTCATTAATAATTTGACGTTGACTTTGTAGAAATATTCTTTTTCAGTGGAAATTCTAAAGAGACACAATGGACCGAGTGAAGAGTTCCATGCAGCAAGTACCGAACCCAATTCACAAAGCGCTGATTCGTCGGACCGGTGGTGCCAACAGTTTCGAACTTGAAAAGGAGAACTTTGAACGCGGTCAGGTAAAACACCCTGTTTAGTGGGAATTCGGGATTTCGTTTACAGAATTAGAAGGGACTAAGAAATGTGAAGATATTATAATAGTTCTGGTATAGCTTCGAGTTCGAACCGTCCGTTGCGTTGAAATTGGCAATGATCCTTTCAGCGTGAGAACGTGCAGACATGTCATGATTCATCTGCTTGACTGATTGGTGCTGCCTCGCACATTCGAATTTCCATGGATTTTTGTTGTGAACATTGCTCATGACCCATGCGCGCCAATTTGACCTAAATCAGCGAGTGTTTACAGGAATGCATTGTTTACGATGTTTGTAGTACAATGCAGTACTGTAGTACCACCACACAACAGCAAGCCAACATCATCTCTCCTCATTCTTAGCAGGAGGTAACATATCTAATATTAGTTTTTGATTGCTATGCCTCAAATAGCCTAGCACCCGTAGGAGGAGACAGAAAATATGCCATCACATAAAATTGACATTGCAAAGATTATAGAGACATGACATCAGTGTTGGGTTTTCAGTGCAAGATCAAAATCTGTTGAAATGGGTTAGTCCTATGAGCACAAATGTAGTCCTTTTGAGGAATTCTGCCTGATAAGAACAGGTCTGATTTACCATATCTAAGGAGAGGTGACGCCCACAACTGTGGCGAGAGCGGCTAAATTCTGTGTGTCTGCCTGGACTATTCAGAGAGGTACGCAAAAATGCTGTGTGTGTCTATAAATACCACTACCATGTATCGAACTGCAGTAAAAGCCTATTAGTGACTCCTGGACACAGCACTAGAACTATTGACCTGGGATATTGTGATGGGTTCTGGAAAGTGCAATCAGCCTACATACTGGGTGGGGTGTGTGTGAGAGAGAGCTGGGTGGGACTATCATTTTTGCTTTGATACAGGGAAATAAATTGTGGGAAAGGAAGGAAGAAATGGTATAACTGAGCAGCACTGTTTGTTGATGCGGTTTAAAGGGGAAATCCGCAGTTCTAACAAAGTGTTTGTAAAAACAAACTGAGGGATGGGGCTGGAGAGTTCATAGACAGAACTATGGATGCAAGGACTGATCATCCATGATATCAAATGTTTTAGTTTTAATCATATTTTGAGGCTATATAGTGTTTGTTTACAAACATTGGAGTGAAACAAGCTTATTCTAGGTTTTGATGGGGTAGGACAGTTGAATTAAGCTCATGGGGCATTTCTAAGTTATATTCTTCTAGAATCAATGGGTACATATTGTCATTTATAAATCCAAAAATGGATGTAGCAACTGCAGATTGCCCCCTTTTTTTAATGGTTTGGATGTTCTATGAATTATCCATCCCATGTAGCTGACAGGCTGTTACTCAAGAGCTGAAGTCCAGAAAAAACGCATGCTCGTTTTTCAAGCAAGCTACTGAGCTATGTGGACAAGACACTTCCTGCTTGGCGGTCTCTCCCCCCTCTTCCCAGACCAGTCAAAAGTAGGCCAGGTGAATCAAGCCTTTAAATGACCCTGCTCTGCCGGATTATATATTTTTCAGCGGTTGCTGCAACCTGCTTTTCCCATCTTCTACTACGACCACTGCTAAATGAATCAGGAAGCTTTTGAGCACTCATTTACGGGACTGAAGATTGATCCAGAGAGCAGAGGTTTGCTGTCTCTTGTAGTCGTAGTGTGCTGTGACTGTGGCATAGACAAGTTTAGGCTTTCACCTAAAATCAACAACAAGGGTGTGTTCAGACTCTGAGTCCTCGCTCCATCATTTTGTCTGCAGAGTTATAAAAATACCTCGCCCAGGGCCAGGTAACACATACAGCATACATATAAGGACATGTTTAGAGACCTGAAATTAGTAATGCTCTCTCTGTTTGTGGATGGAATTAATCTATGGTGTGCTTGTTTATGAAGGCCTCTCTCTGGAGTCACAGTTGTGCTGCTACGTAAGAGTTTCTCATCGGTCATGAAACATAATGGCACAGTTGTTGAAAAATGAGCTCAGTGACCATCTTGAGAAACTATTTTAGTCGTTTCAGCAGTCCACCTCCATTTGAAAACCGTACCACTTTAACTAACCATTTAACTTCCAGGGGAGAGCTGCTATCCACCTCTTTCTCGTCTGGAAAGACAGGCCTGACTTTGTCTTGAAACAATAAAAGAGTCTTGGTTTAATTAGTTTCTATTTATTCCTGAAATAGGCTGGTAGGCCTAGACTACATGTTGATGTTTTTCCATCCATCTTCCCTGGAATGCACCATGGTGATGAACACCACTGTTGTGGTCGGAAACCATAGCTAGGTACTGCCTGCTACAATGACAGAGTGTCTGTCTGGATAGTCGTCTGAAATGAGAGAAACATGGCTGCGTCTGTGGGAAGGCTACTTCCGTTCAGCCCGGCACCCCACTTTAGAACCTCTCATGGGCCTCCCAGACTGGGCTTTCTATTGTGGGATACATCATGAGATCGACTCCACCACACAGCAGTGTGGCTTACATAATTAAGGCCTTACATTTAGACCCAGATCGTTCCTGCCTGTCTGCTGCATCCCACAGCTCTACAAGGCAGGCTGCCTCTGGGTATTCGGTATGGGTCGTTCCATGTCATTTCAGCAAGCCATAACACCCGCCATCTTAAATGGTTTCTGTTAGAAACAGATAAGATTAGCATTCCTGCAACATTATTTGGTTGAAATATAATATATAATTAGATCTCTGAGAAATTAAGCTAATTGATTGCACCCAAATTGGCCATTTTAATTTATAGCATTCATATAATATTCAATGAAGAATCCAAAGAAATTGTCAAACGCCGCCTTTTAAAATAAGAGTAATCACCTGGAACAGCACCATCTAGTGGCCAGAACCTGGTAATATCAGGATGTAGGCTGGGACATAAACCTAACAACTTCAATGACTTTCAACTGAACAGTGGAAAAAACATCACCAAATTCACTGGGAATGAAGAAACAATACTCTGAGCTGCAGTTCCATACTGCTTGTCAGACATGGAAAACTGATGCTATATACTTGTTATTGGGGTGGGGTGTCCGTGGGTGACAATTTCTTTGGATTCCTCATGTCTTACCCATTGTTAGAAAACCGTTTAGTCCAAATCGGTACTATATTGGTACTATGTTAGGTACTATATTTATTGAATATTATATGAACACTATACATTTCATTTGCCAATTTTGGTGCAATCAATTAGCTTAATTTCTAAATTATGCTTTATTTAATAAATTAAACTAAATGATGTTGCAGGAATGATAATCTTATGTTTCTAAAAGAAACAATTTCAAAACAATCTGAGATGGTGGGTGTTAAAATTCTCTGCTTTTTGAGAGTAAGAGTCATTCTGACACTTTTGGACAATGTTAACAGTTTAGTTCTTAGATCATGTACCTTGGTTTGACTAAGAGAACGCCTGTGCCCCCTTTAGTGGGGCACTGTGGTGCCCTGGCAGCTGTGGAATGTCCCTAGAGCATGAGCAGCACAGCAGGGTGGACTCTCTAATCTCTCTGTCTGTTACAAATACTCTTGGTCTTCCTTTTTCTCTCCCTGCCTTTGTAAGTTACACCCACCCTGTGCTTGTACCCTGTCATTATAACCAGAGAGAGGTAGTTACATACACACACGCACAGGGAGAGCGAAAGCGGCCCGGGCCCACTAAAACCACCGAGGCAGCAAAAACAGCAGGCACTGGGCTGTGGCCTCATTGCACCGGCTGTAAATTTAAAAAGTCCTGGACATGAGTGGCAGGTCAGCGATTGGAACAAAGTGCCGAGATGAGATCATAATGGCATTAACTCTGGCATTTAATTTGGAGTAGATTAGATATTTTACATGCTGAAAAAAGTTAATTGGACATTGGATGCTTAGGTTACATCATCACAAGGACCTACATTTGTATTATTGAGTTCATTATTACAATAATTCTTGTGATTTTTAGATCTAATTTCTATCGGACTTGATAATATTATTGAGTAAAACTAGTATTGCTTAGTGGATACTGTTCTCACACACAGTAGCGATATGCCCTGAGTCTGGCCAACTGGCTAGAAGGGCCTACTCCGCAATGAAATGCCAGCATGACCTACCAGTAAGTTGATTTTTGGTCTGGAACTTTTTTGTCTCAGCTATGTTCAAGGCCATTATATGAACTTTGCCCACATAATTGAGACAGAGGGGACTTTGACCCTTGAAACTTTGTGTGTGTGTGTGTTCTCGGCACCACCATCAAAGGCGGAATCAATGTATGGGGACTTAGATGAAAAGAGAAACTCAAGTTTTGTAAACAATCAATATTATATAACTGACTACAATGTAAACATGATACTCAAAGACCTAGAGTAGTGTATGTGAGAATTGCAGACTCTCCATAAAGCAGTGCTCGGTGGGTCCACCCACACAGTACCAGGAAGTGAAGAGACTGTGGTGAAGAGCAGGCTTTGTCTGAAGAGTGACTGTTTGTGTGGAGCGGCCAGTCTGCCAGCAGGAGAATGGGTCAAATATTGATTACCGTGAACTATGCTCCTCAGTTGGCCCTAGTAGTTATAATAATAATAGTAACTTTATTTGTTCATGTGCTTTTCATGCATGATGTGCAAACAATTCCAAAAAAATACCACATTTCTGAGGTTATTACTAAAGAATGATATGCTTGGGCTAATATTGACTTATTTTTGCTTTTTCTATAATTTAAGAAGCCAACTCGTTTGAATAGCTATCTGAAATTATCTGAGCTGTTCGATTTCTTTTGTGAAGGTTCCAGACAGTGCAATCATTTCATGATTCTGATATAAAGTAACCAGCGGGGGGCACTATTTACCTAAAATTACTCAGTCGGCTAACGTTCATAGCCACATTGCCTCATCATAGCTGAAGACTGAAAACGGCTCCTTTTTGCAGTAGAGTCACAGCATATCTTTGATATTGACAGTGACTTACTTTAATAATGCTACTGTAGGGTACACTTTTTGTAAAGCACGTCATATTTCAATATGGCCCATAGACATAGGCCTACATCAGAGAGTAATGTTATGGCCACATGTAAGCAGTCACCCAATCACTGATGATTTGTTATACTGGTGATGGAAAGTTGCATTGTTTACCATCATGATTATTTGCAGTGTGTCCGAGCCGCGCTGCTCTGGTGTCTCGTCTTCTCATAAATTATTTGATAGTTCGTTTTTTTTATTCGGGATTGTATAATTTGTTACGTGGTGAGGAACGAGGTTAGTTTGGGCGGGGGTTTGTGCCATCCCCGGTCTACACCTATTGTCTCAGTGAGAGCTCGCTGTTAACACAAAAGCCCCGGACAGATATTAAATACTCGATACTTAGACACTGTCATGTCGTTTTAAATACTGCAATCTAAAATGGTATGAAACATGCGGAAAATGCAGAGGTGCAGCATACCGTACACGTTCCCGTGTGTAGACTGTCATTTTATAGACGGTTCGGTTCCGCTTCTCGACAGTCGGATGCTGTGTCTGGGAGCCCCCACCGTCAACTGAGCACGTAAGGCCGGGGAGAGTAGAATGGACACGGAAGGAGAGAATTTGATACCAAATCGGGACACATGTTGAGTTAACGGGCCCACTCCACCACCCTTTCCCTCATAAGCGTTTCTAGATTTCTTCTTTCCCAGTTGTAGACTACTGTGTCGGAAGTTTTGCCAGCGACCCGCTTCGTCTTTGATCTCACAGCCACCCTGCATTTTTCTGAGACTATGGATCTTAGTAAAATGGTAGGTTTCCAGATATCGATGTTTTTTTTCTTTCTTCATTTAGCATTATTGCGTTAAAGGCGCAACAGATATACATGTTTATGGTGAGAGCGAACTCATTTGTTACCAGGATTGTTTCTTTAGGAAATGTAAGATACTGCATATGTTCATGTTCGCTCTAAATCCGTTGATCATTAAACTATATCGAGGTGGTGTTTTTTAAGTTGGCCGTGTAGGATATGGTTTGTTATAGGATAGTCCAGACTCCAGTCAGATGCATGTTTTTAGTGTAGGCTATAACTAGTATATTGGGATATAGTTTGCTAACGAATTTCCCTGGACTGATCGGACGTTAATCCCCTTTATTTTTTTCACAGTAGCCCGTTCTCTATAGTCATTAGATAACGTAAGCACGCGTACGTTTTTCACGGTGACTAGAATGTCAACGAGCTATCTGACTGTAGTGTTGTTTTCTTGGACGATAGCGATGTCAGACATACATTTATGGTAGCCCAGCTGCTTTGCAATGTGTGTCATGGTCAGCTAAATACGTTCTATAAGGCTACTGGACACAGCCGCTTATCTAGTAATAGGTTGGATTGCACAACCCATAAACATAATTTAACAAAAAAAATACGAATCGCCAGTGACATAAGATACAGCGTTACGAACCATACATGATTAGTCCGGACTAATAATCACTCTTATTGATACACAACCATCACATTTTTATTACAGCATGAGTGTTATTGCAAATATCATGCGTTATAGTGATAGAGGCTATGTATGCTGTTGTGAATGATTGATCATGAATGGCCTTCAACAGCTGGTGGAGAACATTGATTAGTAATTTGTGAATAGGGGAATCCCCACTTGAGAAATCCCCTCAGGGTCAGTTCAACACTGGCAGGACTTGATGTGAGTTCCGGAGCAGGTGTACTAGCAGGGCCAAAGCACCAAAACTGCCCTTTCAGTGCCAACACAGTGTAGGCTACTCTGGGTGTGTATAGAGGAGTGGGGGAAGGGGGTCAGTATGAAAAGTATTTTCAGGGGATTTGTGCTCCTTCCTGAAAGCTCATTGGCATGGAGGTAGCTGTTGAGGACACACAAGTTTGTTTGTGACAGACACTGATTGTGATGGGGAAAAAGTTCCTCAGTTGTTCTTGGAAGCAACACCGGTTGCTCAAAGTCATGTTATATGTTATTGGAGCGCTGTTCACTCCTCTGGATCAAACAGACAAAGCCTCAAGGCTGCTCTCCGAGATGAATTCCTCTCTCTCTCTCAGCCAGAGGAAGATGAAGGCCTGCCTGCCGCCTGCCTGCCACCTGCCTGTCAGTGTTCTCTTAGCTCAGATGCCTCTGCTTTGGTCATTTATGTCATGACCTGAGAGACAACGGTATGAAAACATCAACACTCTTGGCAGATGCAAGAATGAAAAACGGATATCAAATCGTTCTCAGAGGGCCCAGAGAACAGCCTTGTCGTTTACATCTTGGGTATAGGTCCTACTATTGTTGTTAAGGTGAACTAAAACCTAGTCTTGTAAGACTGTATTACATTTCTACAGTGTCATAGCATCTTTTATCAAGGTTCATTAGTGTGACTGTGCGTAGAGAAACCACAAACGAGTTCAGCTGCAGATGTGCTTGCCCTTTTACAGTGTTTTTATGACGTCAGCACTTCTTCAGTAAGTTAGTTACACAAAGCAGATAGGAGGCCTTCCTCACGGGACGTTGCACAAAACTGTCTCGACAAAGGAGGCTTGTATGTAAACGTAGCATGGGGTTTAGGTTTTATTACGCTAGCCATGGCCTTTGGACCCCAGGGTCCACACTCTGGCCAGTATTTCTCTTCAACCACCTGCTGTTCTGTCTTCCAGCCCAAGCCCCCCCAGGAACAAAAGCCTGCTGTCGGTGAGGTCATAGACTTTGACTAGCTCAATGCTGGAGGTTTTGAAGTGATAATGGAGTCTTAATAGACATGAGACAATGAGAAGTAGATGGACAATACAGTAGCATATACCTATTCAGTGGAAACATATTTAGGCCTACCAGTTTGATTCTGGACAGCTTTATATCCACAGTATTTTGTCATACTTTGGTGTTGAGTTTTTTTCTGAGCACATGACCTGACCAGGGAAAAACTCTTGACTTAAACGGGGAGGGACTACCTAAACTTGTCCAAGAAGAACACATTTTCTTTGTGAAACATTTTGCTATGCTAATGCTGCCCTAATGAACACAACCCTGGTGTAATCCATATTGCCTCTCTGTTCACATAGTCAGGAAGAGTGGCCATGCTGGAGGGATTGTCTTGTTTTTCCTTTCCCCACCATGGCAGGCTTTTAGAGGTGTAGAGGGAATGTTCCATGGGAGCGGATATCGACGTCAGAGATATGAGCACATTTGTAAAACAGAGGGCCCTTTTTAGTGTGCTGACGTTTTAAAAGGGGCGGAGTTCAAACCTGTAGAAATAGTATAACCTAAACCCACTCACTTTTACGCTCTATGGCTTTTGCAGCTTGTTGCTTTTGAGGGACATTAGTAATACAGTTGAAGTTGGAAGTTTACATACACCTTAGTCAAATACATTTAAACTCAGTTTTTCACAATTCCTGACATTTAATCCTAGTAACAAAATTGCCTGTCTTAGGTGAGTTAGGAACACCACTTTATTTTAAGGAATGTGAACTGTCAGACTAATAGTGGAGAGTGGTTTACATTCAATTAGTATTTGGTAGAATTGCCTTAAATAATTTAAACTTGGGTCAAACGTTTCAGGTAGCCTTCCACAAGCTTCCCACAATAAGTTGGGTGAATTTTGGCCCATTCCTCCTGACAGAGCTGGTGTAACTGAGTCAGGTTTGTAGTCCTCCTTGCTCGCACACACTTTTTTAGTTCTGCCCACTAAATGTCTATAGGATTGAGGTCAGGGCTCTGTGATGGCCACTCCAATACCTTGATTTGTTGTCCTCAAGCCATTTTTCCACAACTTTGGAAGTATGCTTGTGTAACAGTATAACTTTAGACCGTCCCCTCGCCCGTTTCACATCCGTTACACTTGGGGTCATTGTCCATTTGGAAAACCCATTTGCAACCAAGCTTTAACTTCCTGACTGATATCTTGATGTTGCTTCAATATAACCACATAATTTTCCTACCTCATGACGCCATCTATTTTGTGAAGTCCACCAGCCCATCCTGCAGCAAAGCACCCCCACAACATGATGCTGCCACCCTCGTGCTTCAAGGTTGGGATGGTGTTCTTTGGCTTGCAAGCCTCCCCCTTTTTCCTCCAAACATAACGATGGTCATTATGGCCAAACAGTTCTATTTTTGTTTCATCAGACCAGAGGATATTTCTCCAAAAAGTACTATTTTTGTCCCTATGTGCAGTTGCAAACCGTAGTCTGGCTTTTTTATGGCGGTTTTGGAGCAGTGCCTTCTTCCTTGCTGAGGGGCCTTTCAGGTTATGTTAATATAGGACTCGTTTTACAGTGGATATAGATACTTTTGTACCTGTTTCCTCCAGCATCTTCACAAGGTCCTTTGCTGCTGTTCTGGGATTATTTGCACTTCACACCAAAGTAAGTTAATCTCTAGGAGACAGAACGCGTCTCCTTCCTGAGCGGTATGACGGCTGTGTGGTCCCATGGTGTTTATACTTGCGTACTATTGTTTGTACAGATGAACGTGGTACCTTCAGGCGTTTGGAAATTGCTCTCAAGGATGAACCAGACTTGTGGAGGTCTGCAAAAAAAAAAAAGAATCTGAGGTCTTGGCTGATTTCAATTGATTTTCCCATGATGTCAAGCAGAGGCGCACTGAGTTTGAAAGTAGGCCTTGAAGTACATCCACAGGTACACCTCTAATGGCTAATAATCATTTTAAGTCAATCAGAAGCTTCTAAAGCCATGACATCATTTACTGGAATTTTTCAAGCTGTTTAAAGGCACAGTCAACTTAGTGTATGTAAACTTCTGACCCACTGGAATTGTGATACAGTGAAATAATCTGTCTGTTAACAATTGTTGGAAAAATTACTTTTCATGCACAAAGTAGATGTCCTAACCGACTTGCCAAAACTATAGTTTGTTAACAAGAAATTTGTGGAGTGGTTGAAAAACGAGTTTTAATGACTCCAACCTAAGTGTATGTAAACTTCCGACTTCAACTGTATGTAGGTTTTCACATTTGCTTCCTAAAAATTTATATTTTTAAAGTGCATAGTTGGATGACTGTTTTCACACCGTCTGTGTAGTATGACGTAATGTGACGTGAGTAACTTTTCAGGAAGTGGCAAGTAGTATTTTTAGTTCAAAATATCCATTTAAAGCGATCGTTGTCAACAGGAGAGCATTATTAGTGTCAAACAGCTACAAATGTGTGTCTCTGTCTGTCTTTGGGTAGGGGGGGGGGAAATTGACCTTTTGGGGCCACTTGGAAGAGGCTGGCGAAGGAAACATTATAAGAGGGGAGCTGGAACTGGAGCTGTGAGGTCTGTTTGGGTTGGCACCGGGTACTAGGCCTGAGGTGGAGGAAGAAGGGAGGAGCTGGGTGCATTTTTCGGCAGAAAGGATATGGGCAGGAAAAAGTGTGCCAAGACAGGAAGCCTGAATGAGCACCCCCCCGTCTCTCTACCACACCCCAGACCTACTGACCCTCTCCCCACCACAGCACCTCCGTGTACAGACGGCAATCCATGTTTCCTGTTTTCATTCTCTGCTGCTTACCCTTTCCTCTTGAGGTGGTGGGCAAGTCTTGGCAGTACCAGCGCAGCAGCCCGCCATGCACCTCCTGTCCACGGTGCCTGACTCTCCTCATACAGTGCATTCAAAAAGTATTCAGCCCCCTTCTATTTTTCCATATTTTGTTACGTTACAGCTTTATTCTGAAATTGACAGGACTGTGTCGAGGCACAAATATCAAAATATTTCTGCAGCATTGAAGGTCCCCAAGAACAGAGTGGCCTCCATCATTCTTAAATGGAAGTAGTTTGGAACCACCAATACTTTTCCTAGAGCTGGCCGCCCCCCAAACTGAGCAATCGGGGGAGAAGGGCCTTGGTGACTGAGGTGACCAAGAACATGTTGGTCACTCTGACAGAGCTCCAGAGTTCCTCTGTGGATATGGGAAAGCCTTCTAGAAGAACAACCATCTCTGTAGCACTCCACCAATCAGGCCTTTATGGTAGAGTCTCCAGATGAAAGCCACTCCTCATTTAAAAGGCACATAACAGCCTGTTTGGAGTTTGCCAAAAGGCACCTAAAGGACTCTTAGACCATGAGATGGGTGATGTGGTGATGTTCCCCATCCAACCTGACTGCGCTTGAGAGGATCTGCAGAGAAGAAACTCCCCAAATACAGTTGTGCCAAGCTTGTAGTGTCATACCCAAGAAAACTCAAGCTTGTAATCGCTGCCAAAGGTGCTTCAACAAAGTACTGAGTAAAGGGTCTGAACTTTATTATACATTTGCAAAATGAATGAAACCTGTTTTAAATTTGTCATTATGGGTTATTGTGCGTAGATTGATGGGAAATAAACAATTTAATCAATTTTAGAATAAGGCTGTAACATAACAATGTGGAAAAAGTCAAGGAGTCTGAATACTTTCCGACTGCACGGTATAAGATAACACAAACTCTCCCCTTGTTTCCCTAACCGGTCCCACCCCATAATCGGTGAGTTCATCGGACCGTTCGATCATATGAACGTCACAAGGTTGGCTGTGAAAAATCGGTGAGATCCTGATTTAAAAACTTTTTTTTTTTTTAAATGTGTTTTTACTCATTATTTTCTCCAGAAAAAGGAATGCAAGGAATCTTGGAAGAGATGTGGCCAGATAAAAGCACTATTGTGAGAACAGGGAATAGTGTGTGCTGCTTGGCCCCTGCTTGTGTTTTGGTGTGGTTTCAGCACTGCGTGAACAGCAGAGCATCCAAAACACTATCACCACCGGAAAATCACTCTTCTTCCATGTAGCTTCTTCCATAGGACGGCGCACGATTGGCCCAGCGTTCACCGGATTAGGGTTTGGCCGGGGGTAGGCCGTCATTGTAAATAAAAATGTGTTCTTAACTGACTTGCCTAGTTAAATATAAATTCTAATGTAATGATGGCATCTCCCAAAACTCGTTAGAACCCAGGCTTTATTTATTTAGACTATTATTTTGATTAGACTGATTGTGTTAATTGATTGATTCAATTGATCATAATTGTTGTTGCACAGGAGTAGAGGGTGCCATCTCTAAATACAGATGTTTTTGGACCATCATTAAGTTTATTCTGCTCTTCCACAAGTTTCCTAGAGCAGTGATAAAAAATTATGCGCTGTCGTCATAATCATGTAGTGTCCTAGTACCGATATGTCTGCATGAGAAATTCCCCATTTTGCCATGGGATGGGCCATGTTCATGTGAAGCATTCAAAGCCATTATTCAAATTGTTTTCCTTGGACAAATAACTCCTCAATGTGAGATCGCTGCATTATTAAATGGGCTGTTTTGAAGGCACTGGCTGGGTCCTGCGCAGTACTAGACAACACAGGCTCATGCTGAATCCCAATCCACCCCTAAGGCCTGGGCACTCCTGTAGATCTCAAAGGATCTGATAGGTTTAAACAGTATGGTAATTCCTTCACCTTGCCTTCTGATAGGCTGAGTGGAGTTTAAACCATATTGCTCACGCCTATCCTTTAAGATCAACGAATGTGTAGGCCGTTAACGTTTTGTTTCTTGACAGTGCCTCTGCCACACAGCCAGGCGACGGGAGAGGCCTCCAGAGGTCTCTGTGCACGTCGTAGGTGTGCCCAGTCCAGACTAGTCTGTCTGTGAGGCAAGCCTCATCCTCTGTCTAATCTCCCCCAACACACTCACCACTAGGCTGTTTCTCACTTCCTAATTTAATTTGATTTCAGTCATCATCTCACTTCATCGGCTGCCCATACTGCGATGAGATGAGTTAATAGGCCTGTCGATGCCAGCGAGCCGCTCCAACTTCCAGTCCCATTGGCTTGCCAGGAGTCCTGGGCAGCTGACGCTCTCTTTCAGATGACAGTCACGCTGTGGACTAATTGGGTCGTTCCTGTGTGGGAGCTGCTTGCACAAGTGCTGGGAGCCTTTCATCGTTCCTTGGTTTTCAGAAACTTTTTATTAAAACATTTTTTTAGGGGAAAATTGGTGTGGGGTTTTGAGTGAAATGTAAGGGTAGATAAGAGTGCTATTTTACACTAAACAAAAATATAAATGCAGCATGTAAAGTGTTGGTCCCCTGTTTCATGAGCTGAAAATAAAGATCCCAGAAATGTTCCATATGTACAAATTTGTTTACATCCCTGTTAGTGAGCATTTCTCCTTTGCCAAGATAATCCATCCACCTGACAGGTGTGGCATATCAAGAAGCTGATTAAACAGCATGATCATTACACAGGTGAACCTTGTGCTGGGGACAAAAGGTCACTCTAAAATGTGCAGTTTTGTCACACAACACAATTGGCATGTTGACTGCAGGAATGTCCTCCAGAGTTGTTGCCAGAGAATTGAATGTTAATTTCTCTTCCATAAGCTGCCTCCAACATCGTTTTAGAGAATCTGACAGTACGTCCAACCGGCCTCTCAACCTCAGACTACGTGTATGGCGTTGTGTGGGCGAGCGGTTTGCTGATGTCAACGTTATGAACAGAGCGCCCCATGGTGGCGGTGGGATTATGGTATGGGCAGGTATAAGTTACGAACACAATTGCATTTTATCGATGGCAATTTGAATGCACAGAGATACCGTGGCAAGATCCTGAGGTCCGTTGTCGTGCCATTCATCTGCTGCCATCACCTCATGTTTCAGCATGATAATGCACATCCCCATGTCACAAGGATCTGTATACACTTCCTGGAAGATGAAAATGTCCCAGTTCTTCCATGGTCTGATGTGCTCTGGATTGACGTGTACGACAGCGTGTTCCCGCCAATATCCAGCAACTTCGCACAGCCATTGAGAACGAATGGGACAACATTCCATAGGCCACAATCAACAGCCTGATTAACTCTATGCTAAGGAGATGTCACTCTGCATAAGGCACACCAGATACTGACTGGTTTTCTGATCCACGCCATATATATATATATCTCTGTGACCAACAGATGCATATCTGTATTCCCAGTCAGGGGAAAACCATAGATTAGGGCCCTTATTTATTTCAATTGACTGATTTCCTTATATGAACTGTAACTCAGTGAAATTGTTGTTTATATTTTTGCTCAGTATAGAAGATGCTGTAGACTGTATTTGCAGTATTTATATCCAAGTGGAATCTAGATATGAGATATTGTCCTTTGTCCAGTCTCCTCCTAAGCGGTTTTCAATAAGTGCCTCATCCATCCTGCAGTGGATTCTCACAGACAAACAATGGTGACACTTGAAAAGGTCAAACATTAGCTTGCCTGTGGTCAGATCTTCAGTAAACACAGAGGAAACCGCAGGAGACTTTGGTCAGATATATATGGCTCTGTGTTGACATGATGACACACACACACACACACACACACACATCTCTTGGCCTGTGCTTGATTATGTAACAACAGGAGTTCTACCAGTAGCACCAATGTCCATATCAACCCTGCATGTATGTTTTATTGATTGAAGGCATGGCTAGTAGATTTGAGCATGGTTTGTGGTTCATCCTCTGCAGGCCTACAAGCTAAGCACAGAGACACGGCTGGAGTGGAATTTAAACCAGGGATCAGTGTGTGTTGAGAGCTGTTGGCCAGCTCTGCATTCTTCTCTCCTTCCTCTTCAGAAGGCACAGCTGTGACTTAATGAATCAATCTTGTCAATACAACACCCATCTTTGTCACCTTGAGCTGGGATATGCCATTCGTAATGAGGCTGAGAGAAAAAGACACAAACGTAGGCTATTTTCTCTGCTCTCGTCATGACTGTTGCGCCCATTGTTTGTGTAATATGTATATGCAGATTGTTTCTATAATCAAAACTGTGTGTGTGTGTGTGTGTGTGTGTGTGTGTGTGTGTGTGTGTGTGTGTGTAATATATACACACACACACAGTTTTGATCATTGTTTCTGTAATCTACATGTCCAAATGAACAAGGTGTTCAAAAAATCACACAATAGACATTTTTGGGGTTTGACTTGTGACTTGCTCATCATACGCTTCTGGTGTGTACTTTACTCCATCCAAGCATGACTGTGTAGTGTACTATACCTAAGCTATTCCTCTGACTTCCATGGTCAGCAAGTTCTTCCTTCATGTGAAACCAACACACTTCCTGTGCTCCCAGTGAACCACCAGGGAAGTGGACCTGTGATGATTTATCACCCTCTGCTTCCCCTCCCAGAGAGGACTCAGGACATCTGGGGGAAGTGAGATTATTCAACCGGGCCTGTCCTTTTGTGACACTCCCCGCAACCACTCCACTTCAGACCTCCATGTCACTATTCTTTATCGGAGAACATGCTACATGTGACACAGCTATTCATTTCAAGCAGGGATGGGCACCTGCCGGCCCGCCCATCTTTTGTAGGCCCACAGATGTGTGATCTATATATATATCTAGAGCACACATTTTTCGGGGTCTCAATTTACTGATGAGAGTTAGAATAGTAGGATACACAAGCTGCAATTTGGACATTTGGATGTGCATCAGCAGTTTTTCTCGTTATGTCAGTCAGTCACTCAGTTAGCCACTCAGTTAGCCATGTCAGCTGACATTGGTAAGTTAGATTGCTTTAGTCTAGCCAGCTATCTAATCTTGTTGTAATCATGGTTGAATAATAGACCAGGTTGAGGGGGTGTAATTGATTTTGTTTGTCATTCTCACTCGGATATCATATTAACATGGCATAAGCCATGACAAAATGTGTAGAATTGCAGGAAATACGCTTAAAAAAACTGCATACATTTCTCTCCGCCCCATGGCAAAATGTGTTGCCCTGATTTTAAAAGCTCAGAGAAGAGGTGGAGGTGCATAGGGGGGCTGCCTTTTCCTCTCAGATGGAGGCCAAGATCTAATAGGCCTATCACTAAAGGGGAAAGAATGTGGCTCTTTACACAGAAGTTAAAAGAATGTCTCCTGGTTTGAAATATGACAACCCTGAAGTGAAATGATTATTCTTGGAAGGTATGGAAGGCTTTCTGGGAGTGTGTGTGAGGAATCAGATGTTTACCTGGCAGATGGCTGATGGGGTTGTGATGTGATGTGTGTGTGTGTGTGTGTGTCCTTTTGCATTTGCTCAGCCTTGTTTGTTTAACCCTCTCAGAACTGGAGGTAGGCCACTACCACCACATATAACTGGACAAGTGAAGCCCACACTGGGCCAGTTTGCTGAGGATTGCTTTCTTGAATATTCAGAACAAGTAGGCTACTTGTACTTGTAGTGTACAAGTATTCCCTTTTTTTGTTACAATTGTTTTATTGTATAAACTCGACAGAAAAAGAAACGTCCTCATTGTCAACTGCATTTATTTTCAGTAAACTTACCACGTGTAAATATTTGTATGAACATAAGATTCAACAACTGAGACATAAACTGAACAAGTTCTACAGACATGATGAACAGAAATTTAATTATGTGTCCCTGAACAAAGGGGGGGGGGGGGGGGTCAATATCAAAAGTAACAGTCAGTATCTGGTGTGGCCACCAGCTGCATTAAGTACTGCAGTACATCTCCTCCTTATGGACTGCACCAGATTTGCATGTTCTTGCTGTGAGATGTTACCCCACTCTTCCACCAAGGCACTTGAAGGTTCCTGGAAATTTCTGTGGGGAATGGCCCTAGCCCTCACCCTCCAATCCAACAGGTCCGAGACGTGCTCAATGGGATTGAGATCGGGCTCGTCGCTGGCCATGGCAGAACACTGACATTCCTGTCTTGCAGGATATCACGCACAGAACGAGCAGTATGGCTGGTGGCATTGTCATGCTGGAGGGTCATGTCAGGATGAGCCTGCCGGAAGGGTACCACATGGAGAAGGATGTCTTCAATGTAATGCACAGCGTTGAGACTGCCTGCAATGACAAAAAGCTCAGTCCGATGATGCTGTGACACACCGCTACAGACCATGACGGGCCCTCCACCTCCAAATCGATCCAGGTCCAGAGTACAGGCCTCGATGTGACGCTCATTCCTTTGACGATAAATGCGAATCCGATCATCACCCCTGGTGAGACAAAACGGCGACTCGTCAGTGAAGAGCACTTTTTGCCAGTCCTGTCTGGTCCAGCGATGGTGGGTTTGTGCACATAGACAACGTTGTTACCGGTGATGTTTGGTGAGGATCTGCCTTACAACAGGCCTACAAGCATGCGAAACAGTGTTTAAACTAGAGGTCGACCGATTATGATTTTTCAATGCCGATACCGATTTATTGGAGGACCAAAAAAAGCCTATACCGATAAATAAATAAATATATATTTATTTATTTATTTGTGATAATTACAACTACTGAATGAACACTTATTTTAACTTTAATATAATACATCAATAAAATCAATTTAGCCTCAAATAAATAATGAAACATGTTCAATTTGGTTTAAATAATGCAAAAACAAAGTGTTGGAGAAAAAAGTAAAAGTGCAATATGTGCCATGTAAGAAAGCTAATGTTTAAGTTCTTTGCTCAGAACATGAGAACATATGAAAGCTGGTGGTTACTTTTAACAGGAGTCTTCAATATTCCCAGGTAAGAAGTTTTAGGTTGTAGTTATCGGAATTATAGGACTATTTCTCTCTATATACGATTTGTATTTCATATGTATTTCATATACCTTTGACTATTGGATGTTCTTATAGGCACTTTAGTATTGCCAGTGTGGGCTCGAACCAGGAACACATCGAAAACAGCCACCCTCGAAGCAGCGTTACCCATGCAGAACAAGGGGAACAGCTACTCCAAGTCTCAGAGCGAGTGATGTTTGAAATGCTATTAGCGCGCACCCCGCTAACTAGCTAGCCATTTCACATTGGTTACACCAGCCTAATCTTGGGAGTTGATTGGTTTGGAGTCATAAACAGCGCAATGCTTGAAGCTTTGTGAAGAGCTGCTGGCAAAACGCATTAAAGTGCTGTTTGAATGAATGCTTACGAGCCTGCTGGTGCCTACCATAGCTCAGTCAGACTGCTCTATCAAATCATAGACTTAATTATAACATAACACAGAAATACGAGCCTCTCGAAGAAAAAAAAAAGTTGATTCTTTCAGTGAAATACGGAACCGTTCCATATTTGATCTAACGGGTGGCATCCATCAGTCTAAATATTCCTGTTACATTGCACAACCTTCAATGTTATGTCATTATTATGTACAATTCTGGCAAATTAGTTCGCAAAGAGCCAGGCGGCCCAAACTTTTGCATATACCCTGATTCTACGTGCAATGAACGCAAGAGAAGTGACACAATTTCACCTGGTTAATAATATTGCCTGCTAACCTGGATTTCTTTTAGCTAAATATGCAGGTTTAAAAATATATACTTCTGTGTATTGATTTTAAGAAAGGCATTGATGTTTATAGTTAGGTACACGTTGGAGCAATGACAGTCCTTTTTCGCAAATGCGCACCGCATTGATTATATGCAACGCAGGACATGCTAGATAAACTAGTAATATCATCAACCATGTGTAGTTATAACTAGTGATTATGATTGATTACGTTTAATGCTAGCTAGCAACTTACCTTGGCTTCTTACTGCATTCGAGTAACAGGCGGGTTCCTCGTGAGGCAGGTGGTTAGAGCGTTGGACTAGTTAACCGTAAGGTTGCAAGATTGAATCCCCGAGCTGACAATGTAAAAATCTGTCGTCCTGCCCCTGAATAAGGCAGTTAACCCACCGTTCCTAGGCCGTCATTGAAAATAAGAATGTGTTCTTAACTGACTTGTCTAGTTAAATAAAGGTTAAGTAAAGGTGTAAAAAAAAAAAAAAAAAAAAAAAAACGGCAAAATCGGCGTCCAAAAATACCGATTTCGGATTGGTATTAAAACTTGAAATCGGCCCTAATTATTCGGCAATTCTGATTAATCGGTCGACTTCTAGTTTAAACCCTTTACAATGAAAATCAGAAGTTATTTGGCTTTTTACAAATTATCTTTGAAAGACAGGGTCCTGAAACGATTGCTGTCAGTGTGTGTGTGTGTGTTCTAATGGTTCAGTTAAAGTATGGGGTTTGAAACATTAGGGTTAGGCTTTGATTGCCACATAGACCTGTAGCCTACTGAATGTGTCAACACCTCTTTCAAATCAAATCAAATCAAATTTTATTTGTCACATACACATGGTTAGCAGATGTTAATGTGAGTGTAGCGAAATGCTTGTGCTTCTTTGGGCCAGGTATCCCGCTAGCGTGCCACTACGACAACATCCGGTGAAATTGCAGAGCGCGAAATTCAAAATACATAAATCATAATATTAAACATTCATGAAAATACAAGACTTAGGAATACATCATTCGTTAGCTTAGAATCATGGTAATTGAACCACTTTGTCCGATTTACAAAAGGCTTTACGGCGAAAGCATTGCATTTGATTGTCTGAGGACAGCACCACCCCGCATACAAAAAAATCAATAAATTCAAAGCAGCAGAGGCGTCACAAAAAATAGCAATAAAATGAATCACTTACCTTTTGAAGATCTTCCTCTGTTTGCAATCCCAATGGTCCCAGCTACACAACAATTGGTCATTTTGTTCGATAGAGTCCTTCTTTATAGTCCAAAAAAGTCAGTTTAGTTGGGACGTTTGATTCAGTAATCCACCCGTTCCACTCGTTCAACATGCAGACAAAGGAATCCCAAAAGTTACCGGTAAACTTCGTCCTAACAAGTTAAACAACGTTTCTAATCAATCCTCAGGTACCCTAATATGTAAAAAAAAAAACAATACAATTTAAGACGGAATGTAGTATGTTCAATACCGCCGATAAATAACGAAGTGCTTGCCCTCATTCACGCGCGCCACAAGACTCTCGTCCTAATGAGGGACACCCTGGAAAAACTACAATTACTTGTTAATTTTTCAAAAAACAAGCCTGAAACCTTTTATAGACTTGACATCCAGTGGAAGCCATAGGTACTGCAATCTGGGTCCTTTTTGGTTGGAAATTCAATAGGCCAACATAGGAATGGCCTGGGAGTTCAAAAAACAAATTTTCCGGGTGGATTTTCCTCTGGTTTTTGCTTGCCATATCAGTTATGTTATACTCACAGGCATTACTTTAACCGTTTTAGATACTTCAAAGTGTTTTCTATCAAATACAAACAATTATATGCATATCCTAGCTTCTGGGCCTGAGTAGCAGGCAGTTTTACTTTGGGCATGTCAGATTATCCAAACTTACAAACACTGTCCCCTAGCCCGTAGAGGTTAACAGTAGTTCACTTTGGAGTCTGCTAAATCATCTAAAAAGAAAGAATTTTGTGTGTTCTGTGTTCCTCGAGTGAGGAGTGAAAAGCATTGCCCTGATTTGGTATTTTCTGTCTCTTTCCTCTTTCCCTCCACTTCCCCCTCTGCACAGGCTGTGAGCATCAACAAGGCCATCAACACGCAGGAGGTCGCCGTCAAAGAGAAGCATGCCAGGAATATCCTCCTTGTGGAGTCGGGTGTGTCGCTGTGTGTGTGTTGGATAGAATCTGTTTTCCTCTGACTATAGAGAAAGGAGAGCTGTGTTTGTTGATTCCCATGGGTTTGTGGAAGCTCTTTGAGTGTTCCTTCATGACTCAGGGTTATGTTTGTGCAAAACAAAAACAGTATTGTAACCTGACCGTGGTTGTCAGCCGGGACCAGGCCATTCATTTAGCTGTGTGTCTGAGAAAGAGACTGAGAGACGGACTGCTCTGTACGGTCTTTCTGTGAGATAAGTTCAGAGATGTGTGAGAGGTTTTCAGCCCCTCTTGAGAGAACAATGGATGTTGAATAGGCAAGCAAAACACCTCTCTGTTAACTCCCCCAGCACATTTTGTCATAGCAGCCTTCGTCAGAGTATGTGTGCTCTCTCTGCCATCTCCTGTGTGTTTCTCCTTGACTGGTTCGTCTCACCCTGTATCCTGGGGACCCACCATGAGAAGGGCGCCCACACCTTCTGGGCGGCGGTCAACCGGCTGCCGCTCTCCAGCAATGCGGTGCTCTGCTGGAAGTTTTGCCACGTTTTCCACAAGCTGCTGCGAGACGGCCATCCCAATGTAAGTCTGAACCCACCAACACAGCCCTGATGGGACACACACCTGGGTCGCGATCTTTAAGGCGTGCAATAGAAAACATTTTGCAACAGAAATGAGCATTTGTTATTGGGCAAGACTCTGTAGTCCCTCCCAGTTTCACTCTGTTTTCTTAATGAACACGATCCTGAACATGCTGCATGCCAGGGACATGCGCATCTCTCCGTAGACTTGTGCTCAAGAGGTCTCAAATGAAACATTATTCCCTGTTTATTACTCGGCTGGCTTTGGTTTGAAGCTATGCAGGATAGGGCCAGGGTTGGGCTTGAGTGGGAGACGGACATTCTGACGCTCTGTGATCCCTAAGATCCCACAACACTTATCCCAAGACTAGAGGTGTTAACCCTGGTCGCCCTGTCTTAATTCCTAATCCAGCTCTCCTCATCCCCAGCTTCCAATTGGCTCATTTCAAACCCCTCTCTTGTCCTCTCCCCTGCAACTCTTCCCCAGGTCATTACTGTAAATGAGTGAGTGTTTTCTGTTAACTTACCTCGTACAATATGGTTTAAGTCAACTAAATATAGGGGCGGTTTCCTGGAAACAGATCAAGCTTAGTTCTGGACAAAAAATATATTTAAATGAAGATTCTCCGTTGACCATGCTTTTAGTCCAGGACTAGACTTAGTCTGTGTCCAAGAAACCGGCCCATAGGGAATATCATTTGAGATTTGCACTTAATTCAGAATAGCCGTTAGTCTGGTCCAAGATTTGTTTGTGCTGCCTTGCCAAGTCATATTGCACTGTCATGCCAAACGCAAACAGATCTGGGGCCAGGCTACATGGCCTCTACTTTTATGAATATATCCTACTGTACAGTGAGATGACAACTCATCAGTTTAGCCAAATTAACTACAACGCCCCATGCAAATAATCAGCATAGTGCTGTTCACACACCCCCATACACATTCACTTCTGAGCACCCTGGCGATTGCCCAACACACTGGCCTTGAACACACCCACACAATGCATACAGTACAACTTCACATGTAGTGCTCTCTGTTGAATCAGCAACATTCTGAACTTTTGTCTTGTGGCTTCAGCCTTGTCTAAATTCTCTTTCTGTGTCTGTGTGTTCAGGTGATAAAGGACTCGATGAGGAACAAGGCGGACCTCAGTGACATGAGCAGAATGTGGGTAAGGACCAGAACACCGCACGGTTGCCATTAGGGCCCTAAGGCCAGGAAAAGCTCTCAGCCCCAGTCATCACCGTGCTTCTACACCTGCATTGCTTGCTGTTTGGGGTTTTAGGCTGGGTTTCTGTACAGCACTTTGAGATATCAGCTGATGTACGAAGGGCTATATAAATAAATTTGATTTGATGTGATCATGTCTACCACTCTTAACCGGCAGGCTGGCATGGACACATTGGATGTTTCAGAAATGGCACCCTATTCCCTATATAGTGCACTAAGTTTGACAAGAGCCCTCTGTCGACCCTGTTCAGAAGTAGTGCACTATATAGGGTAGGGCTGACCCAAATTAGTCGTTTGGTAGATATGTTGGTCAAATGCCATTTTTGGAGGGTTGAGCAGTAGCATATAAATATATGTTTATTTTTTTATGGCACATGAGCCACATGTCTTATTCGCTCCCATCTCGGTGAACTAATCCGCTGCGGGGATGGTACAGTCCAAGAAGAAGGGGTGTGTGGCTAAGATACACAATAAACGTCTCTCTCTAGAATGCACGCTCTCCCGACAATTTGTGCACTGTCATTGTTGTGTGATTTGATTGTCAGTGTATATCAATTCCTCATTACATACTGTATATCAGCAGTAGTACATTTACTGTTAATTCCTAGAATTTTGAATCTACAATGTTTGTTTGGTTACGGTAATTTCTGTTAATGTATTCAATATATTAATCCAGTCTTTTACCGTTCTCATTGTCGGAGTGGACACGTTGTTTCCAGAGCGCACAACCTATGCTACACTTGTGAGAAAGTCGTTTTTGTTTTATTTAATTCCATTTACGAGTTTTGTTAATTTAGTGATTGTCTTTTTTTTGGAGTGCTCCTGTCAATGTTGAGTAAGGTCGCGGGCCTGATTACCTGTAGAAGTAGACCTATAGGCTACCTGGCCTGCGTGCAAATGTAGGCATATAAATGTGCCTATTTGGGGGTCTGATAGTATTTCTGATTGGCTTAACGCACCACCACTAATGACCTGTGGATCTTCTCAAAGTCATGTTTTCTTCACCTCAAACAGCAAGCAAACAAAGTCTGTTTCTACATTCATTGAGAATGACAGTAGTTTCTCAATGTATTAAACAAATCTTTCCAGCTCTCCTTTTCTCTCCCAGCGTGAAAGGGGATAATGGCATGCTCTGATCCAGTGGAAAATAGTCCTACTGCTTGTCCCCTGTGTAAATAGCCTACAGCTGTGTCTGTCCTGAGCTCACTGGCTCAGGAAACTTTTGCGGGCCCTGAATATTTTATACAATGTTGCAAGTTTTCTAGCATGAACTTCAGGCCTGACCAAGTTAATAGTTTATACAATGTTTCTAGTGCATTGCCACATGTCGCCAATGTGATTTATAGTCTTATTTCATTTTCTCTGGCTATTTCCTACCTGCAGGCTGCCGTGTTATTGGTTGGCTTTATATGTACGCTATTTTTATGTAGTTGACATACTTTGTATGGTTGTATCATTTTCATTTTGAGACATGAAGACGTTTATAATAAATGAAATGAAACTGTTAGACAAAAATGTGCATAGGAAAACCATAACTGGCACTCGGATCAATTGGCATTCCATTGGGAATATGATGTGATATAGAACACACGTGTCATGGACAGTGACTGAGGGAGTAAAATCATAATCATCACCACCATGTCATCATTATTATCAGCGTGGTGTGTCCATGCCGGTCTGCTGTGAGTGTTGCCATCGGGGAGACCGACATTCTAATAGGTGACAGACACACAGCAGTGTGGTTCTGCTAAACCCGAGTCGGACGAAATAACACACGCTGCTGTTATGGTATCCTAATGGTGATACTGTGTATAAACTATTGCATTTTGGGGTGGGGGGGTGGGGGCTGTTTCCATCCAGGTGAATGATTGATTCAGGACTGTTGACTGTTATTTTTACATGACATAGCCACCTTTCAACAAGAGTTGCCGCTGGGTTGCAGCAGTAGAGTGGAAGAAACAATTACTGCTCAGGCATTCAGTGTGTAGGAGTGTAAGGGTAGTAGGGACTAGTCACCTTTTCCTGGAAGTACACTTAGTCGGGTCTCTCTTGGTATTTGCTAATGGGACAAAATATACTAGGACTCTGGGAGAGGGACATTGATGACCAGTACTGCTTCCTTCCTGTTGTGACATCACACTGAGGGCCCAAGGAAAGGGAAGCGAGAAGAAGCAATTGACTTCATAGCTGGCTATTCAGTTTTTGACACACACACACACACTACATGATGCGTGGGTTGACTCATAACCCACAGTCCTTGTGGTTATATCTGTTGGCGGGCGGGTTTAAGGTCATTTAAAAATGGTGTGGGGGTCAGGTTGAATAAAAAGAAAATAATGCCTATAGATATGAATTGCACCAGAATTATACATAAACTTAAATTGCACAACAGTTACACATTTTTCTTTCATTATTTTAGGCTATCTGGCATTCGTGCGTAAGCAAGCCTACGCTTTAGGGCCTAACTGTACGCGCACCTTAGGCCTTCAAATAGGCCTCTGGCACGTCAAGGGAACTAGCCTGCTGTTCAGATGGGTTCAATAGAAACTGAACTCTGGACACTGACTGGAGGTAAATAACATCTCACAGTCTTAATATTAACTCCTGCAGAATTAAGCATTACTTACAGTGAAATTGTAAGCAACAATTTGGCACAAGTTGGCAACAATACTTTATTTATCCAGAACAATATTTTATTTCAGTATCTTGAAAGAATGCAAATGTTCAGTCAGCACCTCTACAGATATATATCTTTATATATGGTCAGTACCAGTCAAAAGTTTGGACACCTACTCATTACAGGGTTTTTCTTTATTTTGTACTATTTTAGAATAATAGTGAAGACTTAAACTATGAAATAACACATATGGAGTCATGTAGGTAGCAAAAAAGTGTTAAACAAATCAAAATATTTGAGATTCTTCAAAGTAGCCGACCTTTGCCTTGATGACAGCTTAGCACACTCTTGGCATTCTCTCAACCAGCTGTCTGACTCTTAATGTTGTCTTTCAATAGCAGCACTATATCGCCAAGTGAAATTCTGAGTGTGTAAATATATTTGGCAAATAAAGGTGATTCTGATCAGCATCATAAAAGCTGATAAGTATTTCAACCACATAAAATATGCATCAGATCTTATCAGAAACATGTTGGGTTGTTTTCACAGCTTTCTATTTCCTTGCAACCAGTCAAACTGATGCAGTCTTTGTTTTATTTTTAGCTATTGCATTTTCTCCCCAGTCCCTAAACATCTTTTCTCTGTGAAGAAGCAGAGATGACAAATAGATCTTTACTGACATCAACTAGATTTAAACATTCATTCTATCCATTTATGACATTATTCTGGTGAGCATTTTTTTGTCTTCTAGGGCAACATATAATGACAGAAGAGAAGCTGCATGTATCTAGTTATAGATGATAAAAATTATAAGCAGAAACATATCTAAAATCAGGCAAAACTAATCTTGCACCCCCTGTCAAAAAATTGTTCCGCCGTCTTTGACTGTAGCCTACAATGCATTTTCTATATTGGCAGGTTAGGGTCGGGTGTGGGCCTCAGATTTTCACGTTATCACGTAGTCGAGCTCTGCTGATGGGTTAGCAATCACGAGAGGGTGCAGGTGAACAAAGAGCTGACCCGCACACCACTAACACACAAACATACATACTATTGACACACGCATACAGTGTAAGACTTTGCAGAAGCAGATCCATTTTATTTCATGATAAAATTCCTTCTGCAACTAGCGATCCCTTTAGGAACTCTCCCAAGCCTCTGGAGAAGATCATGTCTATCTCACTTTGATCTGGTCCCTCTCTCCGGTGTCTCACTCCATCTGCTCCCCTCTGCCCTCAGGGTCACCTGAGTGAAGGCTATGGGAAGTTGTGCAGCATCTACCTCAAACTGCTTATCACCAAGATGGAGTTCCACGTCAAAGTGAGTAGTGCCCCAGCCTGTATGACTGACTGACAGACAGACCAGTCTCCCTTCTCTCTCTCATATACCCTTCTCTAGGGGTATTCCTCACACAGACACACGCCTCTAAAACGAATGGCCTTTTAGGAATCAGTAGTTCATAGACCGCTAAGCTCGGTGAAATACTGCAGGCAGCAGACTTGGTGTTGCTCTGGGGGTTTTAGTCCTTGTTCCTGATTTTTAAATGGAGATGCCTATTGAATTGGGAAAAACCGAGGGTAAATCTCAATTGTATTTCCTTCATTCCTCACGTCCTATCTCCTTCTCAAAGAACATTGTAGCAGAAGACCTTGAATCTTCTCCTCCGATGCGTTTTGAGAAGGAGGGAAGGCGAGATGAGACGAGGAATCCCGGAAATACAATTGAGATTCAGCCCCATTTCTGATATGACTCGTTCTTCTCTCTCCCCCAGAATCCCCGTTTCCCTGGCAACCTTCAGATGTCAAACAGGCAGCTTGACGAGGCGGGAGAGAACGACGTCAACAACTTGTGAGTGTCGCTTGCCTTTGTTGTTCGCACTGAAGCACAGAGGGCTGGATCTATAATGAGACATAATAATAACCCCCAATGTTCCCTTTGATTATGATTACAGGTGTTGAACATGACAAGAAAATGATGAATAATTTTTTGTTATTGCCTTTTATTAGACTCCATATAGAGCATATGACTGTTGTTATATGTATACAAACCAACTCCGGGTCATTGCTACATGGGTCTTACAGCCTCTGTATGTGTGATGTGTAGGCTATGCCTCCACTTTACATGCTGTGAACCCTCGAATCCAACACCTTTGTGTGTGTTTGGTGTGTGTGTGTGTCCTCTCACTACAGCTTCCAGTTGACAGTGGAGATGTTGGACTACCTGGAGTGTGAGCTCAACCTCTTCCTGGGTGGTAAGCTATTTCTCTTTTATATTTATATATAGATGTCATCTGCAACCGCGCGTATCACACACAACCTGGTTCTAGCTTTTATATGTCAGGGTCATGTTCATCCGTGCACACAACGGAAAACATTTTGCAACCGAAAACAAAAATGAGCGTTTCTTAAGTCCAGGTAGTCCCTTTTTTTGTTTTTGTCCATTCTCTTCCATTTGAGGCATAATGAACATGACCCTGGTTTTGGCGTCATAGGCTACGTCCCAATAGCCATACTATCATACCACCTAGAATGTGTGCCCAATACATTGCTTCATTGAAAGTAGCGTACTAGCATGGACATTAAAACAGCTATACAGTACTCTCCTGTCTCCCTTCCACTATAAGCTCTTCACAAAGTAAAGCACATATTTCATATTCCATTTGTCTCAACATGATTGCCCTTCTGCCTCTGTTTGAACACTCTCAGTAGGACTCATTTCTACCCTGTCTCCTCATGTCACACACACACACACACACACACACACACACACACACAGAGAGAGACTCTTTGCCTCCCATCAGGAGAGATGTTTTGCAGGCTAAAGCATCACGTCACCCAAGAGCTGAGAGCCCTGACTGTGTGTGTCAGGGTTTGGCTGCACAGGAAACTACACCTCTGTGTGGAGGGAACGACTGGGTCTGTAGGGACTGACATCAGAGCAAAGGAGATGGAAGGACTGAAAGTGAGCTGTAATGAGAGAGGAAGAAAGAGACTGTTGGAGTACATACTCATTGGTTGATTGACCGACCACCTGCGTGCACATACACACGCACGCACACACTGTGTGTGTGTGTGTGTGTGTGTGTGTGTGTGTGTGTGTGTGATGATCACTGATATGTGCGTGTCCACCCTTGCAGTGTTCAGCTCTCTGGACATGTCGCGGTCTGTGTCGGTGACGTCGGCGGGCCAGTGTCGCCTGGCTCCGCTGATCCAGGTCATCCTGGACAGCAGCCACCTGTACGACTACACCGTCAAGCTGCTCTTCAAGCTGCACTCCTGTGAGTCCAACACACACGCCCCCCGCTGGACAAATGACAGAGTGACAGCCTGAATACCTCACACTTGGCTACTAATCTAAGGGCAACAGTTTTTCCTGTGATCTTCCCAGAAAATCTGTGGCTATTCCAAGGGCACATAATTCTCATAATTTTCTTGGTCATATCATAGGCTTAGGAAATGCCTAAAACCTGAGTACACACACACTCTGTAGTACATTCACATTCTCAGTAGTTTCACAAACACACACACACACATTCCAAAACTGTTTGTCTGTCTGTTCCAGGCCTTCCTGCTGACACACTCCAGGGCCACAGAGACCGCTTCCAGGAGCAGTTCAAGAAGTCAGTTCACACACAAGTCATGGACCGCGTCCCAATTGGCACCCTATTCCCTATGTAGTGCACTAGTTTTGACCAGAGGTCATAGTGCTCCACCACCTGACCTAACTAAGTTGTGATGATGGTGGAGTGTTTCATCGGTGTGTGTGTGTGTCGTCTCTGCTAGGCTGAAGAGTCTGTTCTACCGCTCCAGTAACCTGCAGTACTTCAAGAGGCTCATTCAGATCCCACAGTTACCTGAGGTAAGAGTCCTCCTGAACTAGCCTGTAGATTAGACAGGATCTCTGCTGTGTATTTTCAAGTAAATACTGTATAATTCACACACATGAACATAGTCTCCCATTTTCTCTGTTGCCCTTGCTTGCTCTTGAGAAATTTGGGCCCAGGTTGCTGTTCAGCTACTTGGGTTAAGTGCTATACAAATACAATTTGATTAATTATGCTCGCGCTCTCTCTCTCTCTCTGTCTCTCTCTCTCTCTCTGTCTCTCTCTCTCTCTGTCTGTCTGTCTCTCTGTCTCTGTCTGCTGTCAGAACCCACCTAACTTCCTGCGGGCGTCGGCGTTGTCGGAGCACATCAGTCCCGTGGTAGTCATTCCAGCTGAGTCGTCCTCCCCCGAGACGGAACACATGGTGGACCTGGTGACAGAGGACCTGGTGGATACCGACATCCCCGTCCAGCCGGTAGCCCATCTGAACATGTCCCATTACTGCTGTCTTATGGGGCGACGTTTGTAACATGCCTTATTGTGTGTGAAAGATTAATTTCGTGCACTAGCTGACACAAAATATGCCATGTTACAGACAGTGCCCTTCCTGTGCTCTGTCAACTGAACCTAATGAAACCTAAAGCCTGTAGAACGACTGTGTCTCTGTCTTGCTGTGTTGGTTCCGACTAGGCTGCTGTGGTAGAACCCAGGTTCGACGACCTCTTTGGCACGTCCGCCGCCACGGACCCATTCAATTTCAACAGTCAGAACGGGATGCGCAAGGACGACAAGTAAGACACCAGAACCAAACTGCTGCACTCTGGATGAGCGAATTTGACATTTGTAGGATATCCTTGGTCTGTATAGATTGTCACACAATTCAGACCACACTGACCTCCAATAGAGGTATTCAGAGGTATTGAAAACCCTGCAGCTTTCCGTCCCAGAATACTTTGCAATGGACAACCGAAAATACACTTTTGTCTTTGGCCACATCCAGGCATTTCTCTCCCTGTTTCGGACTGTTTTCCTCTATTTGGTGCCTAATGAACACGACCTTGTCCTGTCCTGTTTCCATTAGGGACCGCCTGATCGAGCAGCTGACACGGGAGATCCAGGCCCTCAGGGAGGAACTGGAGTCCTTCAGATTGGAGGTGAGGAGGGGGGGAGGTTTAATGAGGCACTTAAGCCACTACAGAGGCAATTCTCCATAATGCCTGAACTTCTGAGTGTGTAAACACACTGTTGAACCAGAACACGCTCTCCCTCCTCTCTTTCTGTCTCTCTTTCTCTCTCTCTCTCTCTCTCTCTCAGAGTGGGCGTCTGCGCCAGGCGCTGCGGGGGCGTGTCGATGAGCTGGAGGCGGAGCTAGCAGAGCAGAGCCACCTGAGGATGCAGGCGTTGGGAGAGGGCGAGTTCCTGCGGGCGGAGCTTGACGACCTGCGCCGGGTCAAAGAGGACACGGAGAAAGAGCAGCGAAGCCTCACCGAGATCGAGAGTAAGTCCAGGGACAGCCCGCCAGACAACCCCAGGCCTCAAGATTTACATGAGTCACTCAAATATCTTCTTACTGTACCTTCAGCTGATATCAATGCCTACATAAACTTTTTGAATTACGTGTGCATATCTCAAGTCAGGATTCAGCCATCTGACTGTTGTGACAATAACAGCTCTGTCTGTCCGTGTGTCTCAGGGAAAGCGGTGGCCAACGAGCAGCGCTACGTCAAGCTGAAGGAGAAGTACACAGAGCTGGTGCAGAGTCACGCTGACCTGCTGAGGAAGGTAAGCCCATCCAGACCCCTTACGATCGAAGAACCTCACCCCTCAGAATCATGGTGCAGGCTTGCTCCTACCCCTCTCAGCCAGTCCCGTTTAGGCTCCCTTCCCCTTGGAAAGACACTTCTAGCAGCAATGCTCACACATTTCTTCCACATTTCTTGTTTACAATTCTAAAAACTCTTCCCTCAGCTAAAACTGTCTGTGTTTCTGTTGGTGGCTTCAGAATGCGGAGGTGACTCGTCAGATGACGGTGGCGCGGGCGGTTGAGGACGAGATGGACAGCGTGAGGAGAGAGATGCATGAGAAGGTCAAGGCTGCCAAGGAGGCCGCGGAGAGACGGGTGAGGGCGAGACACACACTCCCACAGGGATGCACACTCTCCTGAAATACTGTGTGTTTACAGTATGTATCACCTCTTTCTGTTTTCTCTCTCCCCTTTTTCCCCCTCTCTCTCTCCCCTTTTTCCCCCTCTCTCTCTCCCCTTTCCCCCCCCCTCTCTCTCTCCCTCTCTCGCTTTCTTGGACACAGAGGACTTCAAATGTAATATACTTCACTCCTTCATAATACAGTACATTTTCAACTTTTTCTCCGTCTGTCTCTGATCATTTAATTGTGTAACTGAGATGCCTTGCTGTACATGTGGGATTTAGAGAGGTAGAATAGACGGAGGTAGAGAGATGGAGGCCTAGCAAATAACATGCGTCTCTGTTTCGTTCTCTCTTTTGTCCTCCCACATCTCTCTCTGTTCTCTCCCCCGCCACGCTCTCTCTCCTGCCTCTGTCTCCCTTCAGGAGCAGGAACAGGTGGAGCAGCTGCAGGAGCTGCAGAGAGAGCTGATCTCCAGCAGGGCGGCGCTAGACACCCTGAAAAGCACCATGGCCTCGTCCCAACAGGTAGCCAACTTTCTAACCTAAAACACCCTTGCGTCCTCTACCCAACCGTACACTCCTCATATCCTCTCCACCCTAAACACTCACCCAACAGTGCATTCCTCCTCTCCACTCTACCCCACTTGAACTCACCCTGACACCTTCAAATTGTCTTTACTCTGTTTTCTGTCTTTACATTCCACAACTCCATGTTACTCTTCGACCCATCTCTGTCTGTGTACGGTGCCTGTGTGCGTGTATGAAATTGTGTGTGGAGAGGGTTGTGTGGAGAGGGTTGTGTGGAGAGGGTTGTGTGGAGCGTCAGTGCAGACCTTGATCTCTGCGTGATCCCGACACTGTGTAGTCCTACCAGGCCATGAATGTCCAATTACCATTCCTCCTCTATATCGCCCATCCCTCTCTCTACTCTCCCACTCCTGTCAACCCCTATTTCTGAATCAACTTCTCTCTCGCCCCTTCTCCTTCTCTCTCACATCCACTCCCTCCTGTCCTCACACACATGCTCTGTCACTTTGTCACACATCTCACTTACAAACTCTTTCTTCCCGTCTCTCGTTCATGTTCTTGTTCACATGCTCAGGGGGGGGCACAAACAGGCGAGGGAGAGTAGAAGAATGGCAGTTGTCATTTCCACATCTCATAGCACTTAGGGCGTTGTCTTTTGAAAGGTGTTATTAGGAGTGTATAGTGTGTGAGCCTTGTCGTTCAGTTCAGCAGGGAAACGGAGATATGTACGATCCTAAAATACTGTGTATGTGTGTCACACTCTCGTTCTCCTCTTCTCTCTCTCTCACTCATTTCCCCCCCCCCCCCACTCACTTTCTCTCTGTATGTCTCTCCCCCCTCATTCACTTTCTCTCTCTCTCCGTCTCAGTCGAGTGAGGAGCTCAGTTCTCAGCTCTCGACTGTGGAATCGGAGAAGGTGGAGCTGGCGGAATCCTTGTTGAAGAAAGAGGAGGAGCTTGCAGGCCTGGGGGAGGAGCTTGAGCGTGTTCAGAGCAGCCTGGCCAGTGAGAGGGAGAGCGGCGTGAAGACTGCCGAGGCCCTACAGAACCAACTCAATGAGAAGGTGTGTGGCAGCTGTTTGTGTGCGCCTGTGTGTCAGCCTCTCAGTGTGTGTGTGTGTGTGTGTGGTGTGTGTGTGTAATATCTGATTCTCTCACTGACCCTATGTGGATAGGAGAGCAGGGAGCAGGCCCTGGAGAGCCAGCTGGTGGCAGCACGCTGGTCCGCCCTACAGGGGACTGTGGAGGAGGCAGAGAGGATAGTCCAGGACTCACTGGCCCAGCTTGACGACCCGGCACACATCAGCTGCACCAGCTCTGCAGGTCAGCCCCTAACCTTCTCCAACCTCTTCTCCAACCAACGGTCTGTCCGTCCGACCGTCTGAGTTGATGCCACATTGTGAAACCCATGCTGGATGTGTGTGTGATGCCTCAATCTACTTGTACATGTGTGTTTGTGTTCCAGGGTGTGATGTAGGATGATGTCCCCTCATAATAGTGTGCATGTTTGTTTGTATGGTGGAAGATGCCTCCCCCCTCACTGTGTACCCTCGTTGTGTGTAGACTACCTGGCGTCCAGGTGTCAGGCCTCTCTGGACTGTATGGCCAGACTTCACTCTGCCAGAGACGGCTACCTGGCAGACAACACAGGTCAGACTCAGAACTTACTCCCCTAGTCAGCTTTGTGTCATCACCGCCTACTTTCAGGCACCTATCGAAGCAGCTGCTGTTCTTGTGTAGCAGAACAAGGTCAAAAGGCAGCCAAAAAATGTTACTTTCACCTACGGCCGCTGTGCAGTAAAAATAAAGGAAACTCTTGAATGAGTGGGTGTGTCCAAACTTTTGACTGGTACACATGTATATTATTTGAAGAAAAGTTCCTTTTTCCGTTTCTTGCCCACATGAAAGATCTAGATTTCTATTGTCTTATTTGATTTCTTCCCAATAGAAGAAAGTAAATATAATTGAATATGTTGCAGGTATTCATTATTTTCTTTGTGGACAGTGGAGGTTGATAGTAAAGTGCTTCTTTATAGCTAAAATACCGGGGTTTTCAGCATTACAGCCTTCAAGGACTTGAAAATTAAAGTAGCATATCCTGTTGATTGTGTTTAGGCTTTATAGTAGTTTGACCTTTGACCCTTGGTTCTCCAGGTGTTTCAGAACTGGTGCGGGCAGTGACCCATCTTGCCCACCTGGTGGGTGACACCATTGTTCAGGGCAGTGCCACCTCTCACATGGTGCCAGTGGAGCAAGCGGACGGTGAGTGTGAGCTGTCCCTGTGTCTTTTCAACTGAAATGTGTACTCTCACATCCAGGACAGGAATGTTCCATGATTTTTAAATAAAGTTTGATTTGAGCCATGTCTAATATAAAATAAACTCTACATCCCTATATACATCTGTTAGAGAAGTACTGACAATGCACAGACGCAACGATAGCCTAGCCTGGTCCCCGATCTGTTTGTGCTGCCTGTCACCGGGTGACAATGACCATCGGCGTTGGGAAGACTGCACAAACAGATCAGAGACCAGGCTAGCGGTTAGCCACCTACTTCCTCTAAGTCTCCATACTGTGTCTGTATCTCCCCCCCACAGCGTTGTCAGACAGTGTGAAGGCGTGTGGGGCCGAGGCCCTGTCCCTGCTGGGTCAGATGAAGGAGCAGGAAAGCCTGGCTACGGCAGAAGGCGCCATGCTGAGGGCAGCACTGGATGGCATCCTGGCCACCGCAGAGGTCAGCCCAGTCTTTATGGTCATACAAGTATTGTTGCTGCTTTATTCTTAAGAGTAAATATGAGTACATGGTACAGTTTAGGTGCAAATTACAGTAATTTGATTTCATAAAAACATTTGATTATTATACCATTACTAGCCGATTTAAAAGGAGGAGGAGAAAAACATAAATTTTATACTATGCAGTGCCCAGGTTAACGTTGATACTAACGATACAGAACCATTGAAAAACCTCAGTCAGGCTGCAGGGATGAAAGGATTCCTGTATAAACTAGAATAGACTACATGTCCATTTTTTGAACTAGAAAAAGACAACAAGGCTGTTAGTAAACACTTGGCATCTCATCAGAAGAAGAATCACAATCAAACAATCACAAGTTGACTACATGTTCAAAAGATTCTGTACTATGCCTACTGGCAAGAATGTCAATCTGCTTTCAGCCCTGGTATCTATCAACAACCTACCTCTTGCTTAAAAGCTGCGATATCTCTTACTGCGTATCTCTCTCAAGGTATCCCTGGCGTTTGGTGCTGCGTTATGTACACGTCTTCCACAACCGAGACATCTACACGACGCGGGTCATAGGCGATCGTGACAATGATCCGATCCATGTTCCTCTCTGCAGTAAAGGGTTGTGTGTTATCACAAACGGCATCATTTGGCAGGGTTCTAGCATCGGGGTTGATTTCTGGATTGAGGCTGCCCACCGCAAAGTAGAGTCGTGTGGCCCGATCAATTGCTGGGAGTAGCCCCTCGGTGTTCCCAAAGTAATGGAAGCCATAATGCAGCGCGTGTGCGTTGAATCAAATGACATTTTATTTGTCACATGCGCCGAATACAACAAGTGTAGGTCTTACAGTGAAACGCTTACTTACAAGCTCCTATCCAACAATGCAGTTTAACAAAATATGATTAACAAATAAAAGGAACAGGTAATTAAAGAGCTGCAGTAAAATAACAATAGCGAGACTATATACAGGGGGTACAGTACGGGGGCACCGGTTAGTTGAGGTAATATGTACATGTAGACAGAGTTATTAAAGTGACTATGCATAGATGATAACAGAATAGCAGCGGTGTAATAGTCTGGGTAACCATTTGATTAGATGTTCAGGAGTCTTATGGCTTGGGGGTAGAAGCTGTTTAGAAGCCTCTTGGACCTAGACTTGTGTAGTGGAAATTTCCTGTATTTACCAAATCATGAGAGCAAACCACCACACAAGTCGAGAGTTATCATAAAGTCCATCTTTAATTATATGAGCTCCATCACAACCCTGTGACTCTCAGATCAATTCAGTGTCTATAAATGAATTCTCTGAGAGGGCTTACAAAACAGTTCTTAGTATCATTTATAGCCAAGACACACCCATCTCAACTCACATGACGAATAACAGATCTTAGGAACAGTACAAAGGAAGACTTTACTTGAGAGAGGAGTATCCCATAGCCAGACAGCATTAGCTATAAATTATCGTTCAGTTTTTGGTACAACATATTACCAAGACATTAGGATATATATCAATTGTCATTTTAGACACTCCCATTCTGGACAAGCTCACGGAGACACAGTGACTGGCACACAGACATTGTGGAGCCAAGAGATAATTGGTTCCCCCTCAATCGATCCATTCACATGGTTTAAAAGATATGTTTACATATGAAGACAAGCTTGACCTCTCCCCTCTCTGCGGCCCAAGTAACTGAACCCTGACAGAGAACAGATAACTGCAACCGGCCAACAGTATTATCCAAAAAATAGACATTCTAATGACATATCTCACATAAGCATGAAATAAAATAAATAAAACATTTTATTTATAAATGTTACCTAAATAATTCTGATTCTGCCACGACACTTGGCGCTCCGGTACCGCTTGCTGTAACGTTGTGTAACCGGTGTGAAATAGCTAGCTAGTTAGCGATGGTGCGCGCTAATAGCGTTTCAATCGGGTGACGTCACTTGCTCTGAGACCTGAAGTAGTTGTTCCCCTTGCTCAGCAAGGGCCGTGGTTTTTGTGGTGCGATGGGTAATGATGCTTCGAGGGTGACTGTTGTTGATGTGTGCAGAGCCCAGGTTGGTAGCAGAGAAAACAGTCTATGACTAGGGTGGCTCGAGTCTTTGACAATTTTTAGTGCCTGACACCGCCTGGTATAGAGGTCCTGGATGGGTGGAAGCTTGGCCCCAGTGATGTGCTGGGACGTACGCGCACTACTCTCTGTAGTGCCTTGCGTTCGGAGGCCGAGCATTTGCCATACCAGGCAGTGATGCAACCAGTCAGGATGCTCTCGATGGTGCAGCTGTAGAACCTTTTGAGGATCTGAGGACCCATGCCAAATATTTTCAGTCTCTCGAGGGGAAATAGGTTTTGTCATGCCCTCTTCACGTTAGTTTGTTGGTGATGTGGACACCAAGGAACTTGAAGCTCTCAACCTGCTCCACTACAGCCCTGTCAATGAGAATGGGGGCGTGCTCGGTCCTCCTTTTCTTGTAGTCCACAATCATCTCCTTGGTCTTGATCACATTGAGGGAGAGGTTGTTGTCAGGGCACCACACGACCAGGTCTCTGACCTCCTCCCTATAGGCTGTCTCGTCATTGTCAGTGATCAGGCCTACCGCTGTTGTGTCATCGGCAAACTTAATGATGGTGTTGGAGTCGTGCCTGGCCTTGTAGTCATGAGTGAACAGGGAATACAGGAGGGGACTGAGCACGGGCCCCTGTGTTGAGCATCAGCGTGGCGGATGTGTTGTTACCTACCCTTACCACCTGGGGGTGGCCTGTTTAGGAAGTCCAGGATCCAGTTGCAGAGGGAGGTGTTTAGTCCCAGGGTCCTTAGCTTAGTGATGAGCTTTGAGGGCACTATGGTGTTGAACGCTGAGCTGTAGTCAATGAATAGCATTCTCACATAGGTGTTCCTTTTGTCCAGGTGGGAAAGGGCAGTGTGGAGTGCAATAGAGATTGCATCATCTGTGGATCTGTTAGGGCAGTATGCAAATTTGAGAGGTTCTAGGGTTTCTGGGATAATGGTGTTGATTTGAGCAATGACCAGCCTGTCAAAGCACTTCAGATATGCGTCAACCAACAGACATGTGCGTCTGTGTGGCCGTTGGTGGTCAGCAGTTGAGCGACCCAGTAGAGCAGCTTGAGGCCGTGACGTGTATAGCTGTTGCCCAACTCTATGGTTCTCAGGTCATTGATTGATTGAAGAGACTTGGACCAGGGACAGCAACTGGAGGACAGAGCAGACCAGGCCTTTTCTGTCCATGGTGAACGTTGGTGTAGCTTGAATCTTAGCTGGAATCTGGATGATTAGGAGTGCAGATCTGGTCCCCAACTCACCATTTTATGGAAGAATTTGGGTATGTCCTAACCGTACTTACTCAATCAGTTATGGGGATGAGGAGCAAACTCCCATGTTTATTGTCTTGGTAATAATGGAGGGCACGTTAAATTTGTTCAAACAGTAGTTAGTTACAACATTCAAGTAGATCTAAATGCATATTCCCACGAAACTGATTGAGATCAAGTGGTTGGCCTAATTTGGTATTTGTGAATATTTATTTGAGCCAATATGTGTAGGCATAGGCAGATGTTGCATAGAGGATGCATTTATGCATATTTTAATATGGTATTATTCAATGATCTACTGCAGGACAAACTTTGATTGAGAAATGATGACATTTATTTATTTTTATTTTGCGATCCGGCACCTAAAGAAATGTCAATAGACCACTGGTTAGGTCCCAGCATTTGTTGGGGACTGGTGTCCACCGGCGTTTGTTTTATGTCTTAGACATGGGCTCTTGTTTGCCCCTTGGAAGTTTTATGATATAAAGCTTTATGTGAAGAATTAGTGCTGCTGTCCACTCTCTGGCCTGCCACTCTCTGGTTGTGAAATTCACTGACACGGTTGTGACATACGGTTTTGACATACCTGACCTGCAAACTCCTGTTACCTACAGTACCAGTCAAAAGTTTGGACACCAGATACTCATTCAATGGTTTCTCTTTATTTGTACTATTTTCTACATTGTAGAATAGTAGTGAAGACACCAGAACTATGAAATAACATGGAATGGAATCATGTAGTAACCAAAAAAGTGTTATATTGTATATTTGAGATTCTTCAAAGTAGCCATCCTTTGCTTTGATGACTGCTTTACACACTATTGGCATCCTCTCAACCAGCTTCATGAGGTAATCACCTGGAATGCATTTCAATTGACTGGTGTGCCTTCTTAAAAGTTAATTTGTGGAATTTCTTTCCTTCTTAATGCGTTTGAACCAATTTTTTGTGTTGTGACAAGGTAGGGGTGGTATACAGAAGATAGCCCTATTTGGTAAAAGACCAAGTCCATATTATGGCAAGAACAGCTCAAATAAGCAAAGAGAAACGACTTTAAGACATGAAGGTCAGTCAATCCGGACTCTGAAAGTGTAGTCGCAAAAACCATCAAGCACTCTCCTGAGGACCGCCACAGGAAAGGAAGACCCAGAGTTACCTCTGCTGCAGAGGATTCATTTATTTGAGTTACCAGCCTCAGAAATTGCAGCCCAAATAAATGCTTCAGAGTTCAAGTAACAGACACATCTCAACATCAACTGTTCAGAGGAGATTGCATGAATCAGGCCTTCATGGTTGAATTGTTGCAAAGAAACGACTACGAAAGCACACCAATAAGAAGAAGAGACTTGCTTGGGCCAAGAAACACGAGCAATGAACATTAGACCGGTGGAAATCTGTCCTTTTGGTCTGATGAGTTCAAATTCTTGGTTCCAAACGCCATGCGAGAAGTAGAGTAGGTGAATGGATGATCTCTACATGTGTGGTTCCCACCATGAAGCTTGGAGGATGTGTGATGGTGCTTTGTGTGATGGTGCTTTGCTAGTGACACTGTCTGATTTATTTAGAACTCAAGGCACACTTAACCAGCATGGCTACCACAGCATTCTGCAGCGATACGCCATCCATCTGGTTTACACTTAGTGGGACTATCAAAACAATTTTGTTTTGTTTAACACGTTTTTGGTCACTACATGATTCCATAGGTGTTATTTCCTAGTTTTTATGTCTTAACTATTATTCTACAATGTAGAAAATAATACAAACCCTTGAATGGGTAGGTGTGTCCAAACTTTTGACTGGTACTCTAGGTCTACTAAATTTACCACAAGTCCACACCCTGCAATCATTCTGAGAACCTCAACTTTTTCATAATGCCTATTTGTGCACATTTAAACCAGGGGATGTCATCATGATAAGATGAGTCTCAGTGCCTCTTATCCTTTCAACGAAGTATGTGACCTGTGGAGGAGAGGTCACAACCCTGCTTATGATAGAAGTTGAACTTGGGCACAGGGAGGGGGAACTGACCTATGTCCTTTAAAAATATTTTGCCGAAATGTCAAACTGACAGCATCTAGGGGGACCATTAAAAACAACATCAATGCCCCCTCTCTTTTTCTCTTATCTCCCTCTCTCTGGTCTGTAGAAACTGCGTCCTCGGGGTCTGGAGCTGCAGCAGGGGGAGCTGGGAGATCTGGTGGAGCAGGAAATGGCCGCCACATCGGCCGCCGTGGAGTCAGCAGCTGCCAGGATAGAGGTAACCAGCTCAACGTGTGTATGGGTGTGTGTGTGTATCACCAAGGAAGACCCAAACTAAAACAGAAATGTGTGTGGGAAAAGAATCCTCTGGTTTCATTTTACAGTAGTACCAACCAAAAGGTGTCTAATTTCCTCTATTGTATACTATTGACAGGACATGCTCAACAAGTCACGTGCTGTCGACACAGGGGTGAAGATGGAGGTCAACGAGAGGTGAGTCTCCCACTCCTGGGTTGTGTTCATTAGGCACCGATTGGAAGAAAACGGACTGAAACAGGGAGGGACTCCCTGAACATGTCCAGTAAGAAACGCACATTTTTTTTCATCCCCTTTTACATTGTTTTCATCGCGTGCCCTAATGAACACAACCCTGGCTTTGAGAATCGCATAACTTTCAAATGAGTGAAACATATCAAGATGTGTTGCGCAGTGGAGATGCTGAACGAATGTGTCCCCTATCGCCCCACATAGGATCCTGGCCTCCTGTACAGACCTGATGCAGGCCATCAAAGTGCTCGTGCTGTCTTCCAAAGATCTGCAAAGGGACATTGTGGAGAGTGGCAGAGTGAGAAACAGAAACCTATCATATGTGCATAATAATATAATATACGGAGTGGCTGCTGTTCCGGCTTTTCTGGAACCTGACTTGCCGGGTCTATTGATATGGCCATTTATGCACGTGCTGTATTGTGTTTTATGTAGCTGCTGCCTTCTCTGCTGCCAATGTAGCTTCTGCTCTGTGCTCCCACTATCACTTGACGTGGAGGGAGAAACGTCATATTGTACACTAAAGATATGGCCGACATGTTCCATCTATGCATTCCATGCCTCAAGCTTTTTTTCTTCTCCAAGGTGTTATGGCTCAAACCTGTGTGCCTGGTCCCTACTAGCATACCCCCTTCAAAGGCCCCTACTACCATACCCCCTTCAAAGGCCCCTACTACCATACCCCCTTCAAAGGCCCCTACTACCATACCCCGTTCAAAGGCCCCTACTACCATACACCGTTCAAAGGCCCCTACTACCATACACCATTCAAAGGCCCCTACTACCATACACCGTTCAAAGGCCCCTACTACCATACACCATTCAAAGGCCCCTACTACCATACACCGTTCAAAGGCCCCTACTACCATACACCGTTCAAAGGCCCCTACTACCATACACCGTTCAAAGGCCCCTACTACCATACACCATTCAAAGGCACTTACATCTTTTGTCTTTCCCACTCACCCTCTGGCACACAGACACAATCCATGTCTCAAGGCTTAACAATCCTTTAACCCGTCTCCTCCCCTTCATCTACTCTGATTTGAAGTGGATTTAACAAGGGACATCAATAAGGGATCATCATAGCTTTCCCCTGGTCAGTCTGTCGTGGAAAGAGCAGGTGATCCTAATGCTTTGTATACTCAGTGTATATTCCAATATAATCTTTTTTCCACCAGGGGGCAGCATCCATGAAGGATTTCTATGTCAAGAACTCTCGCTGGACGGAAGGCCTGATCTCAGCCTCCAAAGCCGTGGGCTGGGGCGCCACAGTCATGGTGTAAGTAGTATCACCCTTTCTCTTCTAACTTAACCTTGTATCACAGCAGTGTTGTTACCTCTCCACAACACCATTGTGTTCTGGAATACACTCATTTAGGCCAGAAGATTTTCCTGACTACATGACCTGACCAGAAAAAAAACTCCACCCTGTGCTGTATAGCCTATAACCGTTGAACTCGAAGCATGATGCACTACAGTACCCATAATGCTCTGCGTAATATATCCCATAGAGATGCAGCAGACCTGGTGGTGCAGGGCAAGGGCAAGTACGAAGAGCTGATGGTGTGTTCGCATGAGATCGCAGCCAGCACTGCACAGCTTGTGGCCGCATCCAAGGTGAGACGGTACTTCTTATATGTAATGATTTGTGGTAACTGAAACTCTGTGCTTGTGCGTGCAAGCCTGAGACACTCACTCACAACCGGATCTACACATGCCAAGTTAGATCGGTCTCATCACTCAGTGTGTCAACCATATCTCTACATGTGTTTAAGACACACCTGTGACCCATTTCCGTTGGTGACCCATCCACTCTCTGGTCTGTTGGGCAGGTGAAGGCAGACAAAGATAACGCCAACCTGGGCCGCCTGAAGCTGGCATCCAAAGGGGTCACACAGGCCACCGCCGGGGTTGTAGCCTCCACCAAGTCCGGGAAGTCCCAGATCGAGGAGAAAGGTGAGTGGATTAACAGTAGCGTGCCCGTGGATTTACACAGTGAGCGATCAACGTGAGATGTATTGTGACTGAAATGTTTTGTGAGCGAATGCTGAATTTCTTTCTCTCTCCTTTCTCTTCATATGTCCCTCCCTTTTCTCTCTCTCTCTTTTCTCCATCTCTCTCCCTCCTATGACTGTGTGCTTCAGACACCATGGATTTCTCCAGTATGACCCTCACTCAGATCAAGAGGCAGGAGATGGACTCACAGGTAAGAGCAATGTGGGGTGGCTGTGTGTGTGTGTTACAGGTCTAAGTAAACCGTGTTTTTGTGTGTGTTGTCAGGTTTCTGTTCTAGAGCTGGAGACAAAGCTGCAGAAGGAGCGAGAGCGTCTAGGGGAGCTAAGGAAGAAGCACTACGAGCTGGCCGGGGTGGCCGAGGGCTGGGGGGAGGAGGACGAAGGTGCGTATGTGTGTCTCAACGTGATTACGCAGAGGCACTATGGCAGAAATGGCGATTGTGTATAATTGGTTGTGTTGAAGCCCAGTCTAATATCCCTCTTTTCTCCTCACAGGTACAGGTTGAGGTCTGCTCCCCACCTCTCCTCCAACCACAAGACTAACTTCTCTCTCGCTCTGCCTCTTGCCCCATTTATACACTCTCTTCGGTCTTTCCCTTTATTTTTTATCTTTTATGAAAGCCAAATAAAAAAGGTGCTTTTTAAAAATTCTCTTGTTTCCAGCTGCTTCTAATTGGACATTGATGAGGAGGGAAAGTGGCGGGATGGATTGACTACCTGCCTGGGCCCCTTGAGAAATACCACACCAGCTGATGGTTCCTCTGTCTTCTACCAAGTATTTATTTCAGTTCTCCAACGGTTCACTTTATCCCAGTCGGAGCACCACCAGTGTGACTGTGGAGCGACCCACCGCGAGCACAAGTTCTTCACAACCAGACATCCTGGAATGCATTGCACAAGGGCCAATCCCTCATGAGAGGGAGACTTGACTGATTGCCACATAGACCCCACCCCTTGCCCTCCACCTGCCTACCCATGTCTCATCAGTGCAACGAAAACAGGTGTTTTTTTTCTCCCACTAAACGGTTGTGTTGTTATTCTAAGTGGTAGGGGTTGTTAACTTGCACCCTGTGTTAGAGGGAGAGCTAACTCCTTCCCTCCCTCACTGCCTCCCCACTTTTCTTTTCTCTTGGATCCTCTTTTTCCACTCACTGTGAGCTTTTACATCTCTAGTAGTCCAACCCAAACCCCATCTAAGCTATACGCCCACCGGGATACGGACTTCTGCCTTTTCGCCTCCTGTTTTAAAGACCATGATGACTGTTGTTGTTGTTATTATTAGAGTTGACTGTTTAGACGCCCAGCTACCCTGTGGATACCAAAAAGCCCCGACCCATTTAATGGGGTTTAGGTTTGCTAAAGGCACAAGTGTAGCGTGTCTGAGCAGCCAGAGGACTGTTGCTGGAGTTGAAGCTAGAGATTAAGTTGTGTGTGTGTGTGTGTGTGTGTGTGTGTGAGAATGTCTGGGGCTGCTTTGAGCCCCTGGTTGTGTTCATTAGGCACAACACGGATGAAAAGGTAGTACCTAAACGTGTCCAATATGAAACACTCGTTTCCACTTTCTAAATGGTATGCTACGCCGTGTCCTATTGAACAGGACACTGATCATGCTGGACCGTTAATTGGCTGTGTGGCTCTGGGCTTCTTGGTGTCTAGCGTGGCTGGAAAAAGGACTTCCATAAGCTGACGTCTGATAATTTACTCTTCTCCGAGGCACCACCCCTTTTATTGATTTGAAAGGAATGGACTTGTGTAAGAAATCTGGTGGGAGTGAACAAGTAATAAGCAGAAAGGCAGGGAATTGTAACGCAGCCCTACACACCCACACTGCTGGGTTCTTATCAGCTTCCCCAGACGACGTAGCTGTAAAGCCTAGAAAGGGAAACCGACAACTTCCATCTGTCTACAGTAGCAATAACACCTGGGCTGTGTTCATTAGGCACCAAATGGAAGAAAACAGACTGAAACAGGGAGGGTATACCTGGACCTGTGTTATATGTTACATTGTCACAAGAGGGCAGTGTTGCACCGCAGAGCTACCACATTAGAGACTCTATCATAAATTCTCCTCGCCTGTCTTGCCAGTGGTCACTACTGCTCTTCAATCTGGCTTTATGAAAAGATATGGGAATATCGTATGTTGTTGAGTACACCATGAGTTAGATTAGTAGGGTTTCATTCAGTATTTGTTTTCCTTTCAAATACTTTAGCTGCGCTTGATTGAGCTTGCCTGGTGCAATGGAACCAATGAAAGAGTCCCAAATGTACTTCAAAACACGCCCATCGGGCACTCCAGTCAGGCTCAATGAAACGCAATGATATTCAAGAAGTATTAAAAAAAAATGATGAATCCTCTTTGGACCCTGATCTGGTTTAATCACAGTATACTGTCTCTGTGTGTGATGCTCTTTGAGTTTGTCTTCCTGCGTGTCTTAATGTCCCTTTGAGGTTTTATTATCCTGCTCTGCTTTTGGTTGTTTTATATAAAAAGTTGTGACACTGGGTATTTAATGGTGATTTAACGTGTACTTCCTGGTTAGTGACCTCTCACCCTTTGGTTTTTGCCTGTAGTCCAACCAGCTCAGCCAGCCTTTCAAACTGCCGCTCACTGTAGTCGATGAGAAACACACAGTACTCAATAACATTTAAATAATGTCTTTGTATGATATACTAAAAACTATGTATCTGCGTATAATTTTTTCCGTTTTTAAAATTAAATATTTCAACTTTAATATGACAAGCTTGTTTTTGTTGTTGCTCACTTCAATGCAGACTGATCAAGGTAAGCTGCCACCAAGTCCTTGAAATGTTCATGAATATTTAATGTTTAAAACCCTTAAGTGATTAGGAAAATCTATCATTCAAATGATTGAGTGACTCGTGGGTTATTTCCAGATGGCCCATCCCATTCCTCTTTTAGGACGTTATCTCATCATGTACTCTTTCTAAGGATTCTATGTGATGTAATGCACTTGGGGAGAATTATTATGAAACATTTTAATCATAGTGATTGATACAGGAGCTGTAGGATGGATGTCTGGCTCTGTACTGTTAGGAACGGTCAAGAGTGGATTGTCTAACATTTAATAATTGTTTAATGTAGCAAGATGAACTAAGTTCCTTCTGTGTGAGTTGTACAGTAATACTGTTATATAAGCGTGATTAATTGTGGACGGAACACATTTGTTTAATGTCAAGACAATGGGACTAAAGGTGGGTGGGGGGGGGGGGGGTGGGGGTCAAACCATACCTTTTCATATCACTCAATCAATTCAGCACAGTTTTGAATAGTAGGGGTATAGTATTTACACAGTATTAACATCCATCGCAACCATTGTTACTGCTATACTATAGTATACAGTATGAACAGTAAGACTGGAGAAAGAACATATCCTCTTTCAATGTTCAGCTAGAGCCTTTGTGGAAAGTATTGATTTGATTTCTTGCATGGAAAAACAAAGTTGTGGTCCTTTTAACTGTCTCCCATTGATCTGAGAGTAGACTAATGCACCAATATCCTGCTTTCTTTTCCACTCATTAAAGGCCTGTTTACAAATACCAAGAAACGTACCTGATTCAAGTCAATTCCTTGACATCTATTTAATAAGACATTGCTGCCAACATCAATGCCCAAGAAAGTACACTGTTGGTTAAAGTTATGTACAGCCGTTTAGCATTTGTCTTCGTCATTCTTTGAACACCACTCCTTATTGTAACACAAGGCTTCTTTGAGGTTACCTGTCATGTAGAACAGGGAATCGTGTCTGTCTGCACTATTCGTTATATTTCTGTCTCATGGAATAGACCACAGTATCCAGCTGTGGATTTCAAAGTGGAAATTGAGTGTGAATCAAAGTATATAATCTGAGACAAATGTGGAGATTACAACCATCTCTAATCTAGAGGGGAAAGGATGAACTACAGAGGGTAGTGCGTACGGCCCAGTACAGCACCGGGGCCAAGCTTCCACCAATCCAGGAAGTCAGAAGTCAGAAGAAGGCCCTAAAAATTGTCAGACTCCAGCCACCCTAGTCATAGACTGTTCTCTCTGCTACTGCACAGCAAGTGGTACCAGAGCGCCAATTCTGGGTCCTAGAGGCTTTTAAACAGCTTCTATCCCCAAGCCATAAGACTCCTGAACAGCTAATCAAATGGCTACCCAGACTATTTCACTCTACTGCTACTCTCTGTTATTATCGATGCATAGTCACTTTAATAACTCTACCTACTTGTACATATTACCTCGACTAACTGGTGGCCCCGCACACCACTGTACTGGTACCCCCTGTATATAGCCTTGCTATTGTTATTTTACTGCTGCTCTTTAATTATTTGTTACTTGTATTTCTTATTTTTTTAATGTATTTTTCTAAACTGCCTTGTTGGTTAAGGGCTTGTAAGGTAAGCGTTTCACTGGAAGTTCTACTGCGCCTGTTGTATTTGGCGCATGTGACAAACACAATTAGATTGGATTTGAACCTGCATTAACTGCTGAATCAGTTTTTTTTAATCTCCCACACACTTCTATACTGCATACACAGACAGCAGTGCAGTACCATTCTTTGTGAACAGGTGTCAGGCACTACATTTCCTTTCTCTGAGCACTGTACTGGTACTGCACTGGTACTGTACTGGTACTGTAGGCCTCAGCTATGGCTGATCTGTGTCCTCTTCCTGCCTGAGACCAGACCCGAGCACCCAGCGAAGACATCTGACCAGACACACACACACCACAGTGTCTGTATTCCTTTAAAAATATATATATATATATATTAACCAGCGTTTACCCAATGTATACAGTCGTTTTCAATTGTTCATTATTAATGTCCTGTACAACACTGTGGAGGATGCTGTTTGCTCAGCTGTTGTTTGGCTGATTTGTGTTGTAGGCTTATGCTGTGTTGTGTTCTCTCTAATCCATTACAAGCAGGGAGGGGGAGGTGGACGGGGAGGTGTGATGCATGGCTCCAAGAGAGGCTGAGCTATTTTTAGTTCCCTGCGGTTGGTTGGGAGCTGAGCAGGCGCTAGGCTCTATAAAAAATCGAGAGAGCTCTCCCACTATACTCCGACTGAGGGTCTCGTCATGATGCCTGGATGGACCCCATGTCCTAAACAAACAACACATCCATTCAGATGCTCCCTAGTTGCTGTCATCACAGATGTTGATCTTGACAGGGTTGTTTTTTTTGTTTTCTTGTCATCTGAAGTAAATGAGGTCTGGGTCATTTTATCATATTTTAGTTATCAGATAGTGACTCTGGTTCTGTTGCATAGTGCTTTGTGTATATGAGAGAAACGATATATCCCACTGAGGAAAACTGGACAATGACAGTAGAACAACGCCCTTAACAGCACGTGCAGAATCCCAATATAAGATGGAGTCTAATTAACCATCACATGCTAGCTCATTTACAGGATGCGTGTTATCAGTCAGGAGTTTTTTTCCTGACCACATGACCTGACCAGGTAAAAGTATTTTTGTCTAGCTGTGTCACAAGACTTTATTGTAGAGTTGACCTTTTCCTCTACTTGGAGCCAGGAGTTGCTGTAGTCTTTGTGTGCCTTTACAGGGTTAAAGCCCTAAAAAGGAGCCCTTATTGTGAAGCCAGGCCATGTGAATGTAATCACTGTTCAATGTTTGTGTGAATAAGGGTGTCAGCCATAGGAACAATAAACTATGATCAAACCCAGCCTGCCTCACTGGAGGTCTTTTGATTACATTGTTTTTGCTTGCCTTGCACATTGAACAAAAGTCATTGTGCATAGTTAGAGGCAGTTTCGCAAGCCAATGGTAACTTCCTTCATACTGGACGCAGAAATTGTATCCACAAGTTCATCTGTCTCTGGGGACGTAGATTAATTTCCAAAATCCTGAAGTATCTCTTTAAGAGACTTCAGTAAATGTCCAGTGACATGAGGTCACTGGACAATAAAATAAAGAGCCGTCTCTCCTCTAAGAGCTGTGGTTCTTGAAAGCAAACAAACAAAACAGCAAATGATGCTGCTTTCTCAGGGGCGATGATGTTTTCACCAACACAGACTGAGACGGAGTGCCTCCTGTTCACTGGACAGCTTTTAGAGGTTAGCCGAGTCCCTGGTGAGTTCCTTATGGTGAGATATCACACCAATATACTCTTTAACAAGTAGGGAGGCAGTGTTGCTGTTCGTTTTTATAAACTCCCAATGAAAACCATACATCTTTAAGAAGAACAGAGGGAAAGTTACCAGCAACAGCTCTAGTCACAGTTCACAGGCATAGGACCGTTTTGAGTGTTGTTTCTCAATCTGTTCACAGAAAGATGATTTGACGCTTGTGGGTTTGTCGTGAAGCCTTGTACGGCTGAAAGAAGACGCAAACGATCAAGGCAATGAATTAAGTAGAAGGGTAAACTACATTCATTGTGTTTTCTTTCTCTGCTATAGATAGTCTGTGTGGGTTGGTTTCTGTCCTCAGGCCGGGGCAGGGAAGCAGTAGGAGCAGTGAAATGTCAGGAAGCGAGTCCTAACTCGCCCTCTGCATCGGCTGTGGTCTGTACGGAGAAGACTGGCTGATTGACGGGATGGTCGGGGGAAGTGATGATCACACAATGATATGAATGAACAAGTCCAATCATTCATTCAACCTCTTCAGATGTGTGCATCCTCTTTCTGTAATTGGGTGGCACAGTATGTGTAGTAGGCAGGGGGTACAACTTTGGTTTTAGAAGTGGGAGGGATCTATATAAGACATGGTGGTTGGAACCAAAAATCTCAAATTTGGACTCATCAGACCAAAGGACTGATTTCCACCGGTCTAATGTCCATTGCTTGTACTTTAGTAGAGATTTCTTTGCAGCAATATATTTATATGTAGATACATATAAATAGTGTAAAAACAATGGCAGCTTCACCTTATCTATAGCAGCTCTGAGGACTGGCTACATAACCACTTCTAGCCTCATCAAAAGCAAATGTGATTATTTTAGCTCAACCCATGCTGTTTTAGTTGAAACGGGAACAGATTTTAGGGGAGAGTGTGTAGGCTGATGTCACACCTGCAAATTGTCTGTTTCTGTATATCTCTTACCTAGACCCTCCTTTCTCACTCTCCCTCTCCTATGCTTTTCCTCCCTCCCTTCTCCCTCGCTATCCCTCTCCTTTCACTCTCTTATCCATCGCCTCTCTCTCTCCTTCCCCTTCCAACTCGTCTCCCCTGGAGGAGGGTTTCCAGGGGAGGCTTGGTGCCAGGCTGAGAAGGGGTTCCGCTGCCCGGCCGGTCCGCCTCTCTTAGATCATTGCAGCAGATGTTGCTGTGTTTTCATTGGGCCCTATCTCTTAGCAACCGCGCAGGCTATTTTGTGGAGCTGTGGCACGGTGGTAGGAGCTGGTGTTGTGCACTGTCTGTCTGTCTGGACCTGGCCTTTACACCCTCAGACCAATGGGCCATAAATATGGCGTTATGAAACAAACGGATAGAGTTATTCTGTACTATGAATAAAGAAAGGAAGCACAAGGCATTTGCGTCACCCATGTGCTGCTTAGTTTAACCTGTGGCAGCAATTGCGCTTGTCAGCTATTAACCCAGAACTGTAAGTACGTGAGCCATACTGTATCACTCACACAGCCTTCGTGAAGATACTGTGTTGCCTACTACCAGGGGTGCAACTTTCACTGGGGACGGGGGGACATGTCTCCCCCCATAAATTCTTTAATTGCATTTTTGTCCCCTGGAGTTTTGTCATTGGAATGTGATACAAAATGAGGCAACAGTGTGCTTTAGGACCACGCGGCCACCTCCGAGGAGTTGGGTAGGCTGTTTGGAGTGTTTATCCGACAATGTAGAAAGACCCTAAAATGAGTAGGGGTGTCCAATCTTTTATCTGGTACTGTATATGTTCAGTGTATCAGCATAGAATATGATAGTGACATAGGCTAAGGACAGACCAGAGCTATATATATACAATATATATACACAAGATGTTATATATATATATATATAGCTCTGGTCTATACTTAGGCTATCATATTCTGTCACTATCATATTCTGTTCTATACAGAAGGAACATGGACCCTGATACTTGATACCATATGGTGGTATATTCAAGACCAACATAGCACGCAGAACACATCCAATACAGGTATCAAGGTGATGCTTTAATTGACCAAGTTCCGATGATATTGTCACTCCTATCTCCTCCTTTTACAAAAGACACTAAAATTAAAACATTTTCAAAGAGTAAAAAAGTAGTAAATATTGTTCAACCGACGAGGGCTATACCAGAGAAAGCATGGCAAGTATCCAAATCATATGACGATCATAGATAAGAGACAATACATATTACTATTTACATTTAGTAACAGAGACAAATTTACATATTATAATTTATGTATACAGTGCCTTTGGAAAGTATTCAGACCCCTTGACTTTTTCCACATTTTGTTAAATTACAGCCTTATTCTAAAATGTATTAAATTTGTACAAATCCTCAGCAATCTACACACAATACCCCATAATGACAAAGCAAAAAAAGGTTAGAGTTTTGCTAATTTATAAAAAAATACAAAACAGAAATACCTTATTTATATAAGTATTCAGACCCTTTGCCTTGAGACTCGAAATTGAGCTCAGGTGCATCCTGTTTCCATTGATCATCCTTGAGATGTTTCTACAACTTGATTGGAGTCCACCTGTGGTAAATTCCATTAATTGGACATGATTTGGAAAGGCACACACCTGTCTATATATAAAGGTCCCACAATTGACAGTGCATTTCAGAGCAAAAACCAAGCCATGAGGTTGAAGGAATTGTCCATAGAGCGCAGAGACAAGAATGTGTCAAGGCACAGATCTGGGGAAGGGTACCAAAACATTTCTGCAGCATTGAAGGTCCCCAATAACACAGTGCCTCCATCATTCTTAAATGGAAGAAGTTTGGAACCACCGAGACTCTTCCTAGAGCTGGTTCCCCAGACAAACTGAGCAATCGGGGGAGAAGGTCCTTGGTCAGGGAGGTGGCCAAGAACCCCATAGTCACAGACTAGAGCTCTGAGTTCTTCTGTGGAGATGGGAGAACTTTCCAGAAAGACAACCATCTCTGCAGCACTCCACCAATCAGGCCTTTACAGTAGAGTGGCCAGAAGGACCCAGTCCTCAGTAAAAAAACACAACAGCCCGCTTGGAGTTTGCCAAAAGGCATCTAAAGGACTCTCAGAGACCATGAGAAACAAGATTCTCTGGTCTGATGAAACCTGGCACCATCCCTACGGTGAAGCATGGTGGTGGC